>NC_134356.1:482340140-482432640 GCF_048569485.1 Anomaloglossus baeobatrachus
AGGATCTCATCAGCACCTGGACTTTGGTGCGTGTCTGGAAGTTTTGTCGGCCCTCGCTCCTCCTGTGCTATAATAAGGTGTTTGGAAGAAAGTCCTCACACCTGTAATGTCGCATACACACTGATGGATTACTGTGCAGAAAATCCGAAAAGTAATTGTAAATTCGAAACTACCTGACAGCAGTTTTTGAATATGTTGAAGGTTGCAAATTGGACATCACTTTGGGGGGGGGGGGTCCCAATATATATATAAGCTCCCCCTTCCCCAAGGTCACTTCAGAATGACATAAAAGAACATTTTATAGATGGTGCTGACATTAATCAGACATGAAGTAAATGTCATTTATTAACTCTTTGCGTGGTGTGGCTATCTGGATTAAAGGGATAATCAAAGTTTGAAAGTTGCAACATTTTTGAAATGTAAGGCAAATTTCTGATATTTTTATAAATAAAAGCAAAACAGATCAACTTAAATTTATCCTTACTATAAAGTACAATGTGTTATGGGAAAAACATTCTCAGAATCCAGGGCTGTGGAGTCGGAGTCGGTAGAAATGTACCGACTCCGACTCCAAAAAAAATGTATTAATATTTCATAATTGAACTTTCATATGAATTTTATAAATGTTACTCAAATATATATGTTCTATCAAACTATGAACAACAGTGATAAGCAGTTCTGCTGGAGATAGACATTTCTTACTACTTGTGTGTCACTGTTCTCCACTGCCCTTATCTAATCTTATACTTGGTTAACCTCATGCTGCCCCAACCCCCCTACTTACAATGTATGAAACTTAAAGTGAAAATGTGTTGCAAATTCTTAGTAGTAAAGCTCCTCCTCTAGACTAGATCATACTAGGTGTGCATCTTCCAAGCATCTCACAGCTGCCTGCTACTCAGAAGAGGAAGACTGTAAGGCTATGTGCGCACTTACCGGATTTTGCCGCGGATTTTCCGCGGATTTGCTGCATGTTTCGCTGCAGAAAATGTTCATAACATCTCTGCAGTGAATCACCAGCAAATCCTATGGAGAAAAAAAATCCTGTGCGCACTGGGCGGAATTTGACAGCTGCATGTTTTGCTGCGGGAATCCCGCAGCAAAAACAAGTGCATGTCACTTCTCTTCCGCACGTCGCTGCGGGATTTCACTCCATTGACTCCAATGTTAATCATGAAATCCCGCAGGGAATAACGCAGGCAGCAAATTCTGTGCGGTTCACTGCGTTTTCCTGCGTTATTCCCTGCGGTATTTCGCAGTTTACCTCCGGTAATGTACATCGCTTGTCTGCGGTTTGCAGGGAAGTGATGTCATTACAGGAAGAGGAAGCCGTGCAGAGAGTAAACACACACAGATCACAGACACAGACAGACACACACACATCACAGACACACAGACACAGAACACAGACATCACAGACACATAGAACACACATGGAAAGAAAACGGAAATATAGAAAACAAAGAACGTGGGCTCCGCTGCATATTTACCTTCCAGCCGAGGTAAGCACACAGCGGCGGCCCGGTATTCTCAGGCTGGGGAGGGAGAGGGGCAGGGTTAATGTCCCCCGCCTCACTCCCACCTCCCGCAGCCGAGAATATCAGCCGCAGCTGCCCCGGCACTGTCGCATACATTATGCGGCAGCACCGGCGTGTCCTCGGCTCTTCTTGCCGCCGTGTAGCAGTGGCAGCAAGGTAATACAAGGGGTTAATGATGGTGGGGGACCACCGCCATTAACTCCAGGCTTGATCATGGCAGCGTCTATGAGACAGCTGACATGATCAACCCGTAAGTAAAGTGAAAAAAACAGACACCGAAAAATCCTTTATTTTAAATAAAACAAACAAGCCTCGTTCACCATTTTATTAACCCCTCCCGCACCAAAGCTCCGGCGTAATCCACCGCTCCAGTGTAATCCACAGGTCCTGCGCTGCTTACATCCAGCCGCGACTGTCACAGACACAGCGCTGAATGAAAGCAGCAGACAGCAGAGGTAATTACCGGTCATTTCCCACGGCCGGTAATGTGAACTCACTGCCGACCGTGGGAAATACAGCGATCTGTCATCTATCTATCTATCCCTCTATCTGTCTGTCTATCTATCTATCCCTCTATCTATTCTTCTGTCTATCTACTATCTCAGAATTAAATGACTTTTTTTTTTTTTTTTTTCAATGTGCTTTATTGCATTGAATGCAATAAAGCACATCCCAACCCGCACGCGGCAAAACCGCGGCAATACCGCGAATAATACCGCGGTAAAACCGCAGCAAACCGCATGCGGTTTTCGGGTGCGGTTTCCCGCGTTTTTTTACCGCGGGTGCAGTAATCTTTGAGAGCATGCGGAATTTTCTCAAGAAAATTCCATTTCCCAGTGCGCACAGAGCCTAAGAAGTATTATCCTTTCAACAAACTTTGCATCAGTTAACTGTGAGTACATGAGGAATAATAACAGTATTACTGACCACTAGATCAGTTGTACGACCTGGCAATAATTTTGTACAATTTGTTTTTAAGAAAAACAATTATTTGGATTGTGAATGCAGAATTAAAAACCTGAGAATGTCAAAGAAGACCTTTCACCATCACTCAAGATAGAAAACATTGTCTGTCAGTGTATCACAAATGATCCATACAAAAACAAATGCTGTGAAGCCAAGATGAGTGCATATTCAGGCAAAGATACAAATGCTCCTACCAGAGCTTCTAATCTAAAGAGACATTTACAGCGCTTTCATCCAGAAGTACTGAAAGCAGTGGATGAGAAAGACTGCATCCAAACCAATGAACCAGCTCTTCCAGCCAAACAAAGGAGCAGAGAACTTTGCAGCCATCAGTTGCAAGATATTTTGTCAGTGACATTTTACTGTGACAATGACAGTAGATACATTTAAAAAACAGATCATAGAGCTTGTTGTAAAGGATAGTGTGCCTATTTCATTATTTTCACGACCAGCTTTTATGTGTCTGAATGGGGAAATGGCCCGCAAGCTTGGTGTTTCTCTGGAGAGAGAGAGTATTAGAAAATTAGTAACCGAAGAAGCTTTTAAACAAAAGGAAGAACTTAAAAAAACTCTCAAGGGACGCTTTCTGTTTCTTAAAATGGATGCCTGCACACGTCAGAGTCAACTATTTTGCCATCAATGTCCGATTTTGTTTGTGACAAAAATGAAATATTTACAAAGACATTGGCAGTAAAAGACACCAAAGCTCATCACACCAGTGAGTTTCTCCAGGTCTTGGTGGAAAAGGTCCTGCAAGACTATGAACTTAAAAAAGAGCAAGTTCTTTCTGTCGTAACTGACAATGCTTCAAATATAAGTACTATTAAGCTAATGAATGAGAGTAATGATGGTGACCAGCAGCTAGAAGAACATTCTGGGTCCACAGACACACAAATGTTTGAAATAGAGGAACACAGTATTGTAACTGAGGAGCAAACTGAAGTTGCTTCAGATGAACAGCAACATGATAGTTTAGATCAGGGGTCTCAAACACGCGGGCCGCATGCGGCCCCTGAGGCTGTTTGTTGCGGCCCGCAGACCCCGTGACAAATCGCGGCTCTATGCTGAGGGAACTTTACTGCATTTGAATCCATCTGCGGTGCCGCGCAAGGAGCTGTCAGTTCTATCCCAGTTGCTGCTGCTGTCTGCCAATCAGATGCAAGGAGGTGACGTCATACAGCGACGTCACTTCCTTGCATCTGATTGACAGGCAGCAGCCATTGGTCCAGACACAGCTCCTCTGCGCTGCACCGCAAATAGATTGAAATGCAGTGAAGTTCCTGCCGGCGCCGACCCTCAGCACAGAGCCGCGATCATCACGGGCCGCGACAAGCAGGTAAGGTACATGCTTAAGTTCAGGACCCGCTGCGTGCTGGACACAGCGCGTCCTGATCGGCGGGGCCGCAAGTCTACTACTTAGGAGACCGCAGCTGCCCGTGCCTGCGATCAGGGGTTCGGGCCGCTGCGGTCTCCTCGCTGTGCTCTGCCTAGGGAGGACGCTTCAGACGCCGCAGCATAAATTCACATGCTGCGGCCTCTGGAAGCCACACCGCAGTTCCGTTTTCACTGCGGGCCGTACACGCACAGTGGGCATGGGATTTTTAGAAATCCCATGCCCACTGTGCTTTTACCATACATAGCAGGGTTTTGGACGCAGCTGAAGCATGCTGCATCCAAAACTCTGCAAGTACTGATCGTGGGCACACAGGGAACGGAGGAAAGGTGAGGAGATTTTTTTTTTTTTTGTTTGCGTATTACTAAAGGATGGGCAGAATACTACAGGGATGGCCACAATACTACAAGGGTGGGCAGAATACTACAGGGATGGCCACAATACTACAAGGGTGGGCAGAATACTACAGGGATGGCCACAATACTAAAAGGGTGGGCAGAATACTACAGGGATGGCCACAATACTACAGGGATGGCCACAATACTACAGGGATGGCCACAATACTACAGGGATGGCCACAATACTACAGGGATGGCCACAATACTACAGGGATGGCCACAATACTACAGGGATGGCCACAATACTACAGGGATGGCCACAATACTACAGGGATGGCCACAATACTACAGGGATGGCCACAATACTACAGGGATGGCCACAATACTACAGGGATGGCCACAATACTACAGGGATGGCCACAATACTACAGGGATGGCCACAATACTACAGGGATGGCCACAATACTACAGGGATGGCCACAATACTACAGGGATGGGCACAATACTACAAGGATGAGCACAATACTACAAGGATGAGCACAATACTACAAGGATGAGCACAATACTACAAGGATGAGCACAATACTACAAGGATGAGCACAATACTACAAGGATGAGCACAATACTACAAGGATTGGAACAATATTACTGGGCACAATACTACAGGGCACAAGGATGGGCACTATACTACTGGGCACAATACCACAAGGATGAGCACCTTACTACAGGGCACACGGATGGGCACATTACTACAAGATTTTGGCTAAGATTACTATATGATGCTGCTAATTGTAAAACAATTACAAGAAGGTGATAAAATGTAAAAAAAAAAATAAATCCTAAAGCATGACTTTTTTTATTTACATTAAAAATGCTTTTCTGTATATAAACTTAACAAAAAAAGTGCTCGTTTGTTATAATAAACAAGCGAAAAATGTTTACAAAAGTGATCCAAGATGTATAGAAAAAAAACATGGATTCATTAAAAATGTTCACTTTGTCCTGCAAATAATGCGGCCCCCCCCTCATTTTTTTTTTTTTCTATATGCGGCCCATACACCCAGCTGAGTTTGAGATTTGAGACCCCTGGTTTAGATGATCTTGTTGAAACTGTGTCAATATGTTCTTTCATTCATCACATGCGCTGTGTTGTGCATACGCTACAGCTGGCTATAAGAGACAGTCTGCAAGAAGGACATGCTGCTGCACTGATTGGCAAGGTGAGAAAATTGGCTACTGTTGCCAGAACCCCTAAAGTTGACTCAATTTTGAAGAGAATTGCTGGAAAAGGGGCAATTATTGATCAAGCCACACGATGGGGCAGTACTTACTTAATGATTCAGCGCTTGGTTGAACTGAAAACCTTTCTTGTAGACATGGCTAACCCTCAACTGACGCTAAATGAAAGTCAGTGGAATCAGGTGACTGAGCTGGAAAAATTGCTAGAGCACCTATTTACAGTGACTAAAAAATTACAAGCAGAGGACTTAACTCCAGGTATTTTCTTAAAGGAGTGGAAGAACCTGATGTTTCGCCTGTCCCAAAGAGGAGGGTTAATTGCAAGTGGCATTGCTACATCAATGAAACTGAGAGAGGAGCTACTATTACAAAATAACATTCTTTTGGCAGCTGTTTATGTAGACCCAATGCATCGGATTCTTCTAGATGATCAACAGCTAAGTAAAGGAAAAGAAGCTCTGTTTGAAATAGCAGTAAGGATGAAAGGGTTGCAGAACAGTCAGGAGGAACAAGAAGAATTTGGTCGTCCTGCCACATCTTCACCCTCATCATCAACTGATGAAGAATTTAATTTCGAAAAATATTTGGATCACAAGGACCGTGCAAAGCGTTCCCGCATAGAAGAAGAGTCATCCCCATCAAGGAACACAGCCAGTACATTTCAGCAGAATTTTTCATGTGCACTAAAAGAAATTGAGAAATTTGACCGTTCATCAAAAATAACAGTGCAACAAGCGATTCCTCTGTATCCTGACATTGTCAGAGATGTTGCCCGAGTGGTCACGGCTTTGCCACCAACACAAGTTAGTGTAGAGAGGTTGTTCTCTGCTCTCAAAATAATTAGATCAGATTTGAGGGCATCCATGAAGGAGGATCTGACACAGACAATACTTTTTCTGAGGACAAATTTATAGATTTCTTCTTATTAACTGCATAAAAGTGTTTATTGCATATTTACTTACAGTTTAGAAAAGTTTATAAGTTATTTGCTATATTCTAATTGTATTCTAATAAATGTAGTTTTTGCTCTGTGGTCTGATTACTTATATGATGGTGAGAAACTGAATAAACACGATGTTAATATTTTACAACAGTAAATTTGTTGTTATGAATTGGCCATTTATGAAGGAGTCTGAGTCGGATAAAATCCAGGAGTCGGAGTCGCAACTGTGGCTTACCGACTCCCTGTCAGAATCACTGGGATATTTTAAAGTGCTCCAGAGTTAGCGTAATGTCTAATAAAGTGACACTGGACAGAAATGAAAAATATGGGCTGGTAACAACAAGGGGTTAAAGCCTTCCATCTAAACCAAAGAAAGCGTTAAAGGAAAATCTGTCACCAGGTTATTTTTACCCCATGACAACAGTGGAATGTAGGCGCAGAGACCCCGATTCCAGCAATGTGTCACTTACTGAGCTGTTTGCTGTCATTTTTATAAAATCCCTGTTATCTGCTGCAGATCTATAAGTTCTCTGATTCATAAGCTCTGTATTACCCCATCCACACCACTGATTGACTGCTTTCTACATGCACAGTACGGGTACGCTCACACGAGCGTGAAAATCAGACGAGTGCAATGCGAGAAAATCTCGCATTGCACTTGGACCAATGTTAGTCAATGAGGGAGAGCAATTTGCCAGCTTTTCTCGCATCCAGATTCTGGATGCGAGATAAGCGGCAGCATGCTGCGATTTTCTGCTAGAGCTGAATCACTCGCACCCATACAAGTGAATAGGTGCGAGAGATACATCTGACTGCAGTCGGATGTTATCCCAGTGCAGTGCCATATACTCACAGGCTGACCATGGAGGAGATGGGAGGATTAACCCCTCCTTCTCCTCCGCAGAGATCAGGTCACAGTCGCATGACATTCGGTTCACGTTCGCAGCAGAGCCTGAGGCGGGTGTCATTAGCATATCGCATCGGATGCCATACGCTTGTCTGAGTCCAGCCTAAATTTGCAGAAAGCTGCAATCAGTGGTGGGTGCATAGATATGGAGGACTACCGGCAGCAGGTTTACTAGTCCTCTAGTGATAATATCCTGCTGATAAAACAGTGATTACATGAAACCTACACTACAGAGCCTAGTAAGTGATACACATCATTGGAATCAATGTGTCTGTCCCTACCACATGCTGCTGTCAGATTACATAGCAAAAACCTGCTGACAGATTTCCTTTAAAGAAAATATTTCTATGCCCTAAATTAAACAATTTAGATAAGTCTACATGTGTGCAGGAAACAAGGTAAAGGTTAGGAAGTGAACAGGGAATGTCTGGAAGGTCCGAACAGGCCCATGAGAATGTTAAGAAAAGGAGATCTATTACATGGCACGTTCCTATGTTTACTGAGATATTTACACCAGTCATTAGGATAAACTGTGCCAAAAAAAGTTGCAAACTGAACACTTTGCATATTTAAAAAGGACAGTAAAAATGGCGACTATAACCAAGGAGACAGTCTAAATGTACAGTGTGAAAAAATAGGGCATACCTATGAAAGCTGCTAGAATGTGCTTTTCCAATATATGGTCACCAGGAATGTCCCGGGAATATTTATCAGATACTGGAAAGCTGTGTTCACTTTCAGCGTTTTTGCAGGTTTTTTTTTTTTTTGCAGCTAAATCCTGCTCTTTGCAGTAAAACCGCTGTATTAAAAACCCAGATTTGCAGCGTTTCTTGCTACATTTTTTTATATATTTATTTATTATAGGATCGTTTGTTGCGTAAAATGATCTTTTGACTTGGTCAAAGGGCCTCTGACAGCACAGAATGACTGCAAAGCAAGTACAGGTTCTAGGCAGGGCCAAACAGTTAACTCCACCTTCCTACCTGGTCTTCCCCTGAAGAAGGAAAAAGACAACCCCACCCCTCCCCCCAATTAAGACTGTCTAGTCTAAAGGGGGCTTTACACGCAGCGACATCCCTAGCGATGCCGCTGGTGAAAGCACCCGCCCCCGTCGTTTGTGCGTCATGGGTAAATAGCTGCTTGTGGCGCACAATATCGTTAGGAGCTGTCACACGGACTTACCTGCCTAGGGACGTCTCTGTTGCCGGCGCGAACCGCCTCCTTTCTAAGGGGACGGTTTGTGCGGCGTCACACGAGGCGACTTATCTAACGATATATCGCCGGGGTCTCGGATTCCGTGACACACATCCGGCATCGTTGGCAATGTCATGGCGTGTGACAGTAACGAGCGACCGTTAACGATGGAAAATATTCACCATATCGTCCATCGTTGACACGTCGTTCCTTTTGAAAAAATCGTTGATTGTTGAGGACGCAGGTTGTTCGTCGTTCCCGAGGCAGCACACATCGCTATGTTTGACACCTCAGGAACGACGAATAACATCATACCTGCGGTCGCAGGCAATGAGGAAGGAAGGAGGTGAGCGGGATGTTACGTCCCGCTCATCTCCGCTTCTATTGGGCGGCCGCTTAGTGACACCGCACGAACCGCCCCCTTAGAAAGTAGGCGGTTCGCCGGCCACAGCGACTGTAATAGGCAGGTAAGTCCATGTGACTGCTCCTAACGTTGTTTTGCGCCACGAACAGCGATTTGCCCGTGACGCACAACCGACGGGGGCGGGTGCTTTCACCAGCAACATCGCTAGCGATGTCGCTGCGTGTAAAGTCCCCTTAAGTCAGCATCATCGTTTTAGCCTGTTCAATTTGTGTCAAAAAGTGTTCCACAATTTAGGTGCATTTATTGACGCATGATAAAGCACATCTCGTTCTAGTGAGGCCCTTTTGTCAGAGAAGTTGTAAAAAGTTTGAAAAAATGCTTATATATATATGTATGTATGTATGTATGTATGTATGTATGTATGTATGTATGTATATATAATTTAATTATATTATTAGTGAATTTTACACTTTTTACTTTCTCATTGTTGCATGCCACTCATAGGCAGTGCTGGCTCCCCTCCTTTTTGCGTTTTAGATGGTCGGTGGTTGACCGCCACCGTGCCGTGCACACCCAGTGTGGTTTGCAAGTTCCTTCTGTTACCATCAAAATTTATGTTGGTGCCTGTTCACATACAGCCACCGCCTCCTGTTCCATAGGCATTATTACTTAAGCACCACCTGCCTGGGGCTGTTCCGCCCTTCATCCATGTCTGCTGGTCTGACACTGTGGGGGCCAGTTCTGACATTGTGCTGGTGTGTGTGGTTCTGCCGCACGCACCGGCACCTGGACTGCCCTTTTTTACTCGCAGTTGTCAGCCCTTGCAGCATGGGAGCGGTTCTGACACTTCTCAGGTAGGTGATGTTCTTATACGGTCCTGCGCATTACACGAGACCTTAGGGTACGTATATAAATTATAAATATAGTGTAGGGACCCCCCTTATAGAGACTTGCCGTGACGGGGCAGGGGGGCTCAAATCATTGATCAATTATTTGCCAAAAATCTCATTGAACTGTCACAGTAGGAATGAATTTGTGAATTTTACACTTTTTACTTTCTCATTGTTGCATGCCACTCATAGGCAGTGCTGGCTCCCCTCCTTTTTGCATTATATTATATTATATCTCATTAAAAAATGTATTTTTTTTTTGTGCAAATTACACCGTAATTCTGGACATTTTTGCTTGGTAACTTTGCCCGATTACGTGGTTGGTGTCAATCTCTCTGCTTGGAGGCCTATTTCATACCACATATCATAGAGCGGTGTCTTCAACTATAAAATGAAGGCTCCTTCCACAAGTAAAGCAGATACTTAGACACACTGCATACCGAATAGCTCAGTATGCCTACAGGCAGGGTGTGTACAGGTACCACTGGATGAGGAGAGGATGCATTAATTATTTATTATTCAAAATGTTAGTGTAAGTTTGTACTGAAACGTAGAAATATTTGCTTGTACTGTGGAAATAAGCATGAAATGAGCCTTCCTCTGTCTTCCAGTCTTGACGTATTCCTTATTAGTGTGGAGAGTAGAGTCAGGTTTTAATTGGGTTTTCTCACCACTTTTTTACATTACTGGGCTGAGTGCACCTGGTGACATGCCAAGGAGCTGAATGGATTTTTGTTAGAGGTGATGGATCCACCCTACGGATCACCCCTCTGTGGTGTAGCTGATTATCTTTACAGGTGTTCCCCAGTCCCAGCTCTGGTCTGGCGTGTGAGCAGTGTAGGTGAGTGTATGATGGTGAGCAGTGACTGTCCTCTTTGGACAATACTGTTCTCTTCTGAAATATGCAACACCCTTTCTTTTTTTTAAATCACGGGTTTCTGTTTAAGTTCCCTTTTTTTATTGCTGTTGTGTTATTCTGTTCTTGGCACTGTGTGTCTACATGGTATATTGCGACATTTACATCCCTCACTTTGAGCCTAGATTATTTTGTAGCAAGTATTAACCTATGTGCGCACGCCTTTTTTTGTGACCACAAAGATGCAGCTTTTTTGGCCTCAAAAAACCGCACCCGTGGCAAAAAACACATGCGTTTTTACTGCGTTTTTGGCTGCGTTTTTGGTCACTGCATTTTGATGCGTTTTTCCAATGCATTGCATGGGTGGAAAAACGCAGAAAAGAATTTGTGGTTTTTTTTTTTTTTTTCTTTTTTTTTTTCAACTGAAAAACGCAGCTAAAAAAAAAAAAAAAGCACTGTGTGGACAGCAAAAATGGAAACTTATAGACTTTTTGCTTGAGAAAGCAAAGTCATGCAGTTTTAAGGCTATGTTCACACACTGCGTTTTTCACCTGCGTTTTTGGTCCGTTTTTGCTGCAGAAATTTCTTGAGAAATTCTTGTAACCTTTCTGCAGACATTCCCCAGCAAAACCTATGGCAAAAAAAATTAGCTGTGCGCACACTGCGTTTTTTTCTTAAGAAAATTCTTTCAGTAGATTTTCTTAAGAAAAAGAATGAGCATGTCACTTCTTTTCTGCAGCTAACTGCGTTTTTTGCCATATATAATTGGCACAATAACGCAGGGAGCAACCAGCGGTAAAAACGCACCGAAAACGCACCAAAAACGCACCGAAAACGCGGCAAAAACGCAGGTGCGTTTTTGGTGCGTTTTTTAACACAGGTGCACTCTTAAGAAATTTCTTAAGATATTTCTTAAGAAAAATCATTTTTCTAGTGTGAACATAGCCTAAGGCTAAAAAAAGTACTCGAAAAATGCTGTGAACTCACTGTGTGTACATAGCCAAACTCTTACTAGTAGGTCACTTTACACTGAAACCTTACCCTGATCCTGGTGCTCTTCAAGCTGCAGGCTCTGGCCATTCTGTGCACTCTTAGGCTGGACTCACATGAGCGTATGGCATCCGATGCGATATGCTATTGACCCATGGCTCAGGCTCTGCTGCGAACCGAGTGTCATGCGGCTGTGACCCGATGCTGCAATCAGGTCACTGTGAAGCTGCGGACAGGCTCTGCGGAGGAGAGGGAAGGGTTAATCCCCCATCTCCATTGTCAGCCTGTGCGTATATCGCACTGCACTGGGATAACATCCGAGTGCAGTCCGATGTATCTCTCACACCCATTCACTTGAATGGGTGCGAGGGTTACGGCTCTAGCAGAAAATCGCAGCATGTTTCCGCTTTTCTTGCATCCAGAATCTGGATACGAGAAAAGCTGACCAACTGCTCTCCCTCATTGAGTAACATAGGTCCGAGTGCAATGCGAGATTTTCGTGCATTGCACTTGTCCAATTTTCACACTCGTGTGAGCGTACCCTTAGGCTAAGTTTACACACTGCATCTTTTACTGCGTTTTTGGTCCGTTTTTGAGGTCACAATGATGCACCTAAACACATGCATTTCCTTCCCCCAGCAAAGTCTGAGATTTCGATTTATTTTTATTTATTTTTTTTCTTCTACTGGGCATCTCTTGTTGGCTGCGTTTTTGATGATGCAGCATGTCAATTCTTTTTGCGTTTTTACCGCGTTTTTGAGCCCTTCCAGTCAATAGATTTGACTAAAAAAACAAAAAGCATTGGACAAAAAAAATTATTATATTTTTTATGCGTTTTTGGTGCATTTGAAGATTCACTCAAGATGCACTGACAAAAGCTGCCACATGTGAACATAGCCTTAGGCTGTGTGCTCACAGTGCATTTTTTTTATCTTGTTCTTTGATGACCTTTGAGTGCAGATTTGTCACAAAACTGCAAACAAAATACTAATTTCAGCAAAGGCCAATGAGAATCTTTAAGTGTAGTGCACACGTTGAGTATTTTCTCCTTGTGGATTTGGTGCAGAAAATAAACTGCAGCATGTCAATTCTTTCAGAGTTTTTTACTTCCGTTTGAAAAACGCATCAGAAACACACATTATTACACTGCATTTTTCCTGCCAAGAGATACAGAAATGGTGCAGTCCAATACTCAACATGCGCACATAGCCTTAGAAAGAAAATATCCATCCGAAAAAGCTGCGCATCTCAGGTGTATGGTAAAATGTTAACCAGACTTTCTCTTTATTAGGGTTGGCTAAAGTGGAGATGCAAAGTTCATTGTAATTAATAGATCTTGGAATAATAATTTTCATAATTGAATGTATTTAAAAAATATATTCCTGTGCTGAGATCTTATATATGTGTCACTATGTACTGTGTAATGGCTGTGTCTGACCATACAAGGACCTGGTCTGATCACACCATAGCACCTGGGCAGGGGAGGAAGCAAAAATGCAGATTGACATTACAGACCCAGATAACATATTATTCATTCTTTGAGGTAAAACATTTTTTTACAAACAGACAGGGAAATGCTTTACCTCACAAAAAGAATCAGCTATGATCACATGCTGTGCTATCTGTATACTCTTTTGTGTCATCCCCTCGCAGAGGCTTATGTCAGTGTGCACTAACAGATCTAGTGTATTGCACTACACATCAGCAATCAGGTCAATAAAAGTTAGTGTCCCATATAGAGACTAAGTAAAAAAAAAAGTTTAACGAGTGTAAAAATGTCAAATTAAAAAAACAAATTAAAGAAAAAATGATAAATATGTATATTTATGTAAAAACCACAAAAGTACACATTTGCTATCACAGTGTCTGTAACAACGATAATATAACTGTCTACGATCTATAAAACTGTCACACTACTTAAAAGGAACCAATCACCAGGATTTTCCCCTATAACCTAAACCCAGTGCTATACTGGCACTATCAGGCTCATTCTATACATACCTGTAGTGGTCAGCTCGGATATATAGGTTTTGAAATCCAATAAAGCTTATAAAATGAGCAGCTGCTTGTTGAGTGACAGCAGCTGAGGAGCAGATAATAGCAGGGAGGTATTCATAGTTATCCCCTCCCCCTGTTAGAATTAGCTTAAGTATTATACAAACTATTGACTTTGTCTCTTGCAGAACCTGTGAGGTCATACCCATGTGACCAGAAGGGGCGGGGCCTCAGCTAACAAAGTTGATACCAGATCACATGGGTATGACCTCACACAGGTCCTGCAAGAGACAAAGTGAATAGTTTGTATAATACTTATGCTAATTTTAACAGAGGGAGGGGATAACTATTAATATATTATCTAATCCTCAGCTGCTGTCACTCAACAAGCAGCTAATTTTATAAATTTATTTTTTTTGGATTTCAAAACCTAAACATCCGAGCTGACCACTAAAGGTATGTAGAGAATCAGCCTGAGGCTGGACTCAGGCAAACGTATGGCATCTGATAAGATATGCTAATGACCCCCGGCTCGAGCTCTGCTGTGAACGTGAGCAGAGTGTCATGCGACTGTGACCCGATCCTGCAATCTGGTCACAGCTGCGAAGTTGAGGGGGGTGCTGCGGAGAAGAGGGGGAGGTTAATCCCACCCCCCCATCTCCTCCATGGTGAGCCTAAGCGTATAGCGCACTGCACTGGGATAACATCCGAGTGCAGTCCGATGTATCTCTCGTGGAATAGAGAGCAATCAAGAAATATTATGTGGCCCAAAATGATACCAGTAAACCTACACCTACTCCCACAAAAAACAATCCCTCACAGATCTGGCAGCAGAAAAATAAAAAAAAAAAGTATAGCCTTCAAAATTGGGTGATGCAAAAGAACTTTATTTTCTAAAAAAAGCAAAAAAGTTTAGTGATAGTAGCCAAGCTTAAAATGCCTAAAAAAACCCCCACAACAACAAACGCTCAAAACTCTATATAAAATCTGGTAGCACTGTAATCGTACTGACCGGAGGAATAAAGTCGCCGAATCACTAATACCGCACAGTGAATGGCGTAAAAAATAATAAAGCCAATTCTTCAACTGCTGTTTTGTTCAAGCTGCCTCTAATTCATCGCAGTATGGCGTGGCTCACATTTATCCTGCACCCTACGCTTAGCACTTACACCTTGGACTACATGTAAATCTCTGAAAAAACGTGATTCAGACAATTTCCAACTACAAATTCACTCTGAGGCCAAGGAAGTCACTTTGAACTCCCATCTGGCCTGTGGTCTGGCAGTGTCCATCTTTTTAGGCGTGCCCAAAAGTGCGGTCATCAACAGTTTCGTGCAACTTTTGAAAAGACGGACACCACTGCACTCAGACCAAACTGAGTCCGAAGCACGGAATAAATATAAACTGATCCAAAACGTTCTGTACCCAAATTTAGTCTCATTTTTTAGAAATCAAATGATTCCAAAAGTAATTGTTTTTCTCAAGAATATTGGATATTGAGTATTTTTCAGATCATGTTTGTGGATAAGTCGCAAACATCAGACCCATCTTGAGAGCTAATATTTCTCAAGTAGACCTAGTTAGAATAAAAACCCACAATTTTACCCCGACGTATATTTTACATATGGTTTGTTCTATTTCCCACAATTTACAGTGAAAACAGAACAAATTGACACAATTATAACCTACGACTTGGCCGTTTTATTGAATATCTGGCATAAATGCACAGAACTCGCATGTATGACGCCCCTGTCCCATTTTTTTTCTATCACACGTATTTGCTCTGTCTTGCGTGCTATTCTGCGGGAGACCTGCTATTTCCCCCCCCCCCCAATCCCCGTGTAAGGAGCCTAGAGCATGCCTTGTGCTATTGCAGTGGAATTGTATTTACTTGGTTGGTATAATTTCAGTTTTTAATGATCTTAACTTTTTTTTTTTGGTTAACCAGTTCAGGATGGGGCAATTTTCTTAGGCTAGTTTCACACTTGCGTTCAGCGCATTCCGTCACTATGGAGAATAGCGCAGTCCGTTAACGGACTGCGCTATTCTTCATAGAGTTGTATGGACAACGCACTGTAACGCAAGTGCCTGCGTTGCATCCGCTGGACGATGCAGCGTCGTTATTTTGACGCTGCATCGGGTGGATGGAACGCTGCATGTAGCGTTTTCTGCGCTTGGCGGAGTGTCAAAAAAACGCAACCTGCAGGAATCCGTTAGGCGTCCGTTGTTTTTATAATGGACGCCTATGGTGGCGGATTCCGTTAGAATGCGTCATTTGACGGATTCCGTTAACGCATCCGTCTTTACACAACTGCGCATGCCCAGATGTGTAAAGTCAAGGAAAAAACCTATAACGGATTGCGTTATTTTGTACGATCCGTAGCATTGCGTTGTGCCACTATATGCAACGCATCCGTTGCATGCGTCACACAACGCAATGCTACGGATCCCGTCCAACGCAAGTGTGAAACTAGCCTTAGCCTCTGACAGGGAATATTTTTTTATTTACCTGTATATAAGCTTATAACAATTTTAAAAAATAACTATACATGGAGCTTCCTTACCTTTTTTTTCATTTATTTTATTTTTCTTTTAATGTGGGATAAAATGAAAAGAAAAATAAGACATGCATTTTTTTTTTTCTTTTATATTTAGTTTTTTTTTTTTTTTTTTTTTTTTGTGATCAGAGGGCTGCAAAAAAAACCATTTTTATATTTTGTTCCCCTTTTTTTTTCCTTTCGCCACGACAGCACCTACTGAGGGATCTGCCTCTTCAGGGCAGGAAACCTACAGATAAAAAAAAATGGGGCTCTCCCTCATCAGTTGGTTTCCTGTCCTGATGGATCGGAACCTTTAGGTACCTGGGCTCCAGTAGCGTCTGTGTGGTATCTGAGGGAACGGCGGAGCTCTGGGTCTGGAGGCACGGTCGGTGGAACTCCAGTGGTAGACTTCATCCTCCTAGTCTTCCTGCGTTGGTTGGCTCTGGTCCGAGTGAGGCCGCCAGAGAAACCACGTCTGTGGGAGGGTAAGTGCTGCTTCCCTCATGGCCGCCCGGTGAATGCGCGGTTCCTGAGTTTATGTGGTGAGCGGTCGGGCGGGTCCTCTCCCTGCCGTGTCGCACGAGTGTCTATGCTGGCACTTCCGGGTCGCGGCAGGCAGCCGTGTAAACACTGGGAGGGTTACCCGAATGTGCCTGACTGCACGCTGGATGGTCACCGCAGCAGTGACCCGGAAGTGCATGTGAGCACTTCCGGAGTATCTGATCCGGAGGAGGCGACGTTGGAGGTGGCTGTGAGGTCCTCCACCTTTTTAAAATGGAGTTGAACCCTCACAGAGCGGTGCTTGCTCCGGCCCTCTCCAGCTATGGACAGCCCGCAATTACCCCCATCCCGGGATCTTACTCTAAAATCATCCCAGGATCCACCCAAGGATCCCAAGAGAGAGCAGCAGTGCAGATGGGCACTCCAGAAATACTACTGCAGATGGAAATAGGAAGGAGGATCATGAAAAACTTGATTCTAAACCCTATAAAGTCCGCCAGACGATAACCTCATCTCCGCCACCAGCTCTGGTATCAGTCTCTCTTCCTATGGGTGAGTGATTTTCGTGAAAGTACTCCAATGGCTAATGTCCCAGTTCTTGTCTATAACTGTGTTTAGGTTCATAGGAAGTGCTCAACAAAGCATAAAAATTAAGAATGCCCTTTGTGTGCCCAACAACTATCCAGCTCTTATCAAAAACGTCTGTGTGAGCCGTGTATCCAACAGACTGTACAGGAAGAAGCCCCTACATCCTATCTTCCAGCAGCAGACCTTAGGGAACTTATCCGCACTGAGGTTTAGTCGTCTTTTAAAATTGTTAAAGGGGTCGAAAAAGCGTAGGAAAGAAATTGCTCGTCCCGATTCCTCTTCAGCCCTTAGTTCTGAAATCGGGTCAGATGTTTCTTCTTCTGATAGTTCCTCCTCCTCCTTCTCCTAAGAAGATACAGGGAGATCATGCTTTCCTTTTGGAGGAGATGGATGGCCTTGTCATCGCTGTTCGCTCCACCATGGGGATTCAGGATGCCAAACCCACTAAATCTACTGAGGATACTATGTTCGCAGGGTTATCGCAGAAGAAACGTAAATCCCAGTGAACGACACGATTAAAGCCCTAATCAGGAAGGAGTGGCAGAAACAGAAGAGGATGGAAGAAACCCCCTATTATCCTAAGAGAAGATATCCCTTTGATGATGATGTCCTCTCTCAATGGTGTAAGGTGCCGAAAGTGGATGTGGCAGTGGCAAAATCTTCTAAGAAGTCTGCACTTCCAATTGAAGATATGAATTTCCTGAAGGATCCTCTTGATAGGAAATCTGATACTTACCTGAAAAGGACCTGGGAAGCCCCGGCCGGAGCACTAAAGCCTGCCATTTCAGCGACCTGTATGGCTAGGTCACTATCGATATGGGTAGACCAGTTAGAAAAAGCAAATTAAAACTGGTTCTCCTTAAGAAAAGTTACTATCATCTCTCCCACTCCTGAAGGACGCAGCGGCCTACCTTGCTGACGCCTCTGCAGATTCTGTATGATTGGCGGCCTGATCTGCGGGATCATCTAATGCTGCTTGATGCACACTGTGGCTAAAAACATGGAAGGGGGGACAAAGGCAAACTTTTGCACACTCCCTTGTCAGGGTGAGTTTGTTTTTGGGCCAGAGTTGGACGATATTCTAACTAAAGCCAGGGATAATAAGAAGGGTTTCCCTAACACATACATTCCTACCTTTTTAGGAACTCCTACAAAAAGCATCAATTCCAGCCTAACAGGTCAGAGCGCTGGGAAAAATATGACCCTCGCACTTCAGGTTCCTAGGGTTCCCTGTTTGGTAGCGCATCATTCAGGGGAAAACCATATAAGCAGTAACATTGACCTTACCTGTAGTTCCTTCATCTTCAATGTCATCTCTGAAGGTCTTCACTTAGAATTTACTTCCAATTGTTTCATGTCAGTCTTAGACTTGAGAGGTGCACTATCACATTCCTATCCACCCGCACCATCAAAACTATTTAAGGGTAGCTGTCTTAATAAATAAATCAATACAACATTTTCAGTTTGTAGCTATGCCCTTTGGGGTTTCACTTGCTCCTCGTATTTTTACGAAAATTATGGCACAGGTCACAGCACACTTAAGGGAACGTCAGACATTGATAATCCCTTACTTAGACGATCTCCTGATAGTGGGAAAAACGGCAGATGAATGTGAAGCTCTCCTCAATCACACTATGTCTACCCTTCAGCGGCTGGGATGGATTCTAAATCTACAAAAATCCAAGCTAACCCCGACCACCTTTCAGTTTTTTCTAGGAATGTTCCTGGACTCTCGTTAACAACGCTCTTTTCTCCCAGACGAAAAATCCAGAAAAAAATACTACACGTACAGGTTCATACATCCATATCCCAAAGGGACTTCATGTCCTTGTTAGGTTCTTTGACATCCTGTATCCCTGCAGTTCCGTGGGCACAACTCCACACCAGGATACTGCAATGGGAGGTCCTGACAGCAGCAAAAACCCTCCGTGGCTCTCTCAATTCCAGTCTGACACTGACCAGAGCAACTCAGGATTCCCTTGTTTGGTGGATGACTTGAGTCCAACCTGAACACCGGCAAACTGTGGCACACTCATCCTACCACTATAGTGACGACAGATGCCAGCCCTTGGGGGTGGGGGTGCGGGTGCTCATTTGGGGGACGCTATAGCACAGGGTCACTGTTTTTCATCAAGAAAGGCACGCTTTCTCCAACTTCAAGGAATTTCTGGCGGTCGAACAGGCACTAGTGACTTTCCTTCCCCTCCTCCAGCAGACCCATGTTCAAATCCTTTCCGACAATCGGACAATAGTCTCCTATATAAACCACTAAGGGGGAACACTGTCTGGTTCTCTCATGACGACGGCTGATAGGGTGTTGGATCTCGCCGAGCAACACCTTCGGTCTCTCTCAGCCCTTCATATCTGAGGTGTGGACAACGACAGAGCAGGTTTTCTCAGCCGCCACACTCTCAATCAAGGGGAATGGATGTTGAACCGAGAAGTTTCTTCAGATTGTTCACTGGTGGGGCCATCTGGTGATGATTTATTTGCCACCAAAGGAAACAAACAAGTGGAGCAATTCTGTTCTCTACACAAAGCAGACAACCCGACTTTTCTAGATGACCTGCAGATACCCTGGACTCTCAACCTGGCATACGCCTTTCCCCTGTTGATTCTAATTCTGGCAGTTCTCAAGAAAATAAGAACAGGCGAGGGTCATTCTGATAGCACCCTTTTGGCCCAGGTGCCCTTGGTTCTCCCTTTTCACGAGCATGTCAGTTACAGACCCCTGGGTTCTCCTGTCCAGACCGGATCTGCTGTCCCAAGGGCCTTTCCATCATCTACACATCAGGGGCTTGAACTTGACTGCATGGAATTTGAAAGGGAGTTGTTAGCCGCACATGGATTTTCCCATCAATTATTCAATACCCTTCTTCACAGTAGGAAGCCTGTGACGACCAGGCAGTATACTAGAGTTGGGAGAAAACTTCTGGAATTTTCTCCTAACTCCTCTTCAGAGGTAGTTCCCATATCATCCGGAGATTCTCCAGTCTGGTCGAGACATGGGTCTTTCCCTTAATACACTCAAAGTCTATATATCAGCGCTAGGGGCCCTCAACAATTCTAATATAGCGGGTAATCGCTCGGTCATGCGTTTTGTTAAGGCGTGTGAACACAGCCAGCCGGTTCATATTCCCACTCTTCCCCCTTGCGATCTCAATCTAGTGTTAGACGCCCTGACAGGCGCTCCCTTTGAACCCTTGATGTCAGCTTCGGACACACTGATTATCTTAAACGTGCCTGCTGGTTGCCTTAACCTCTGTTCGCCACATTAACGATATCCAGGCTCTATCCATTGACCCTCCATATATGCAGGTCTTTCCCGACGAAATTTATTCTTAAGACAGACCCTACTTGCTTACCTAAAGTAGCTTCCCATTTTCACAGGAGTCAGATTATTTTGCCTTCATGGTTTCCCAATCCAGCCACATCTGAGGAATATAAATACCATACCTTAGATGTATTAGATGTCTTGCTTGAGTAAATTGCTAGAACAGCCTCCTGGAGACACCATAGGTCTTTGTTCGTATCCTTTGAAGGACATCAGGTAACAAAAAGGACATTAGCAAGATGGGTGAGGGAGGCAATTTCTCTGGCGTATACAGCTAAATAAGAGCCACTACCACAGTGTATGAGCTCATTCTGCTCGAGCAATGGCATCATCCTAGACTAAGAAGGCGGATGTCTTAATCGCTCACATATGTAAAGCTGCTACTTGGTCCCCCTCTCCCCCCCCCCCCCCCCAATGATGGCTTTTTTTCCCCCGCTCAGAATCCTTCAGAAATTGACCTTTTTAATATTTGATGTATTTTTAATATATTCTCTTTATTGCTGATTTATCCTTTTAACTAGGATTGATATATCGGCCCAATTTAAAGGGGAAATTCAGCCTCCTGCATGTACAGCAGAATTAACTCTGTCTCTTTAAACTCAGCCGCTCCTGCTTTCTTCCTACACCCAGTGGTCACTGTGTGGAGGAGAATGTGCTGAAGCACTCGCTATATGGTATAAAAAGTGCTTGTTCAGCAATTTGTATACAGCGATTAGGAAGGCAGAGATGGTAATAAACCATCTTTGCCTTCTCTGAGGAGTATATCTATAGTGGAACACTGGACTCTTTTTCCTTTTATCTTATTCAATGAAACAGAATAAAGGTTTATTTGTAAAACAGGTGCGATTTTTATTTATTTTGGTGACAGATGACGTTTTGGCCTCACAGGGCCTTATTCATATATAGTCATATATCTTTCTCTGAGGACTAGGCTGTATCTGACCGCTGCCCTGCTGCTTCTGCTGCACAACCTTGTGCAGACTGAAGTGTGGACCATCCCGAGGTGTAAAGTCTGAGTGGTTTGTAAGTAGTTGGTGTTTGTTCTTTGTTTTTCTATTTCCAAATAGAAGTGAGCCCCGTGGAATTGCTTCTATTTCTGAAGTAAAAACTTAAATTTGAAAATGTGATTTTGTCCAAGTCCAAAATAGAGAAACATAATTTAAGTTACCAATACACCAACTGTTGTACTGCTCATGTCTGAGTGTATTGTGTAAACGTCCAAGGTGAATGGAGAAAAAAAGTGCTGACTTCACCAAGACAAGAGTTAATAGACAAGACCCTACATCTGGTTTCACCCACAGGAGTGAAACATGGCCCACCTGTGGTGCTCAGGGGAGGAAACCTGGCCCACCTGTGGTGCTCAGGGGAGGAAACCTGGCCCACCTGTGGTGCTCAGGGGAGGAAACCTGGCCCACCTGTGGTGCTCAGGGGAGGAAACCTGGCCCACCTGTGGTGCTCAGGGGAGGAAACCTGGCCCACCTGTGGTGCTCAGGGGAGGAAACATGGCCCACCTGTGGTGCTCAGTGGCTGTGTGATTTTGCTTAATAATTGTCTAACATTAGATGCTGCAGGTGGGCGAAGTTCTGGAAGTACAGACAACCATGTATGTGTTTCACTTTTACAATCAAATAGGATTATTGTGTGTTTCATGGGTGCTTTGCCCATTAAATAAAGCTACTTAGGCCCTGGTCAATTACAAACCTTTCTTAATGTGAACCATGCCTAAGCAAGTGCCTTTCAGAAGACGTCATAAGATGCGTTATTGAGACATTGTTAGATAACTTTGGCATACATCTATTTCCAGTTTAAAAAAAAAAAAAAAAAGAGAAGATTGAGTGCTGCTACTCTCCGTAAGGACTGAGTTCACTTGCGTATGACTCCTGCGAGTCTTCCATCGGTATCGCCCAGTGCGGCTGCACACTCTCCAGACACGAGTGCCTCAGCTGCATAGAAATACATGCAGCCGACCCGCTCCTGTCAGAGTGTGCAGCTGTACTGGGCGATACCGATGGAGGACTCGCAGGAGTCATACGCAAGTGGTACTGAACCCTAAGAGTGAGCATCCTGGTAAGATGACTCAAAGATCGCAAATTGCAATATTGAAAAGAGATCTACTGCAACGGTACCAGGACCTGCTGAAGACTCTACAAACCTCTGTGTTAACCATTAGAAATACACTAAACTAAATTTTTATTGAAGGAAGCCACAAAGAAAGCTGATAATGTCTAAAAAGGGCTTTGCAGCCCCAATGTCGAGCCCGCCTGGATGTATCATGATGCTTCTGAGAATATGTTCTATGTACAGACAATGCCAAAATGGAACGTTTTAGCTCAAATGAGCTGCGCTATGTTTACAGGTAAAAAAGCCCCACAAAATGTCAGACTCCTTCTAAACATGAAATATGATGGAGTGTTTAGCAGGGTTTGTGGCTTATATGCTGCCTCGGGGACTTGATGCCTTGCAAACATTGAGGGAATAATGTATTGTGATGTACCTTTTACAGGAGAATGTAAGGGCAAGAGTTCATTACCTTAATGGCGTTTTCAACCACTATAATATTGATGACCTATCTGAAGGATAGGTCCTCAATATCAGGTTGTCGGAGGTACTACATTCGGCAGCCCCTCCAATCAGCACTTCGTGCCTCCGATGGCAAAAAGTAAAGAGTGAGGACCATAACACCCCCAGCTCGAACACTCTTTAATGGCGGCTGCTGGGAGCTGCAAATCTGCTCCTATTATTCAAACTCATGAGATGTTGGGTGACGCAGCAAGACAATGACCCAAGTACACAAATCAACTAAAGAATGGTGGATAGTAAAGAATTTTGTTTTGAAGCAGCCAAGTCAGACCTTTAGCCCTTTCGAAATACTGTGCCTTGACCTTAAGATGGCTGTGCAAACAAAGCTACACAGAATATGGGGGAAAATCATTCCGTTTTTGTTTTTTTTTGCATACAAGAAAAGTCATTTGCCTTTGAATGATGGGGTGCAAATCTTATTTGCAGCTAAAGGAAACATTTGGAGGCGACTGCAGAAATGTGGGAGAGGTGGGGGACAGTAAGATTAAAGTCAGTAAACCCTTGTTCTGTAGACTTTTAGTCAATACATGAACAGTGTAAAAACTTGTGTGCTGATAATTAGATTGTTGGTCTGTGACTAAGGGTACCTTCACACTTAGCGATGCAGCAGCGATCCGACCAGCGATCTGACCTGGTCAGGATCGCTGCTGCATCGCTACATGGTCGCTGGTGAGCTGTCAAACAGGCAGATCTCACCAGCGACCAGTGAACAGCCCCCAGCCAGCAGCGACGTGCAAGCGACGCTGCGCTTGCACGGAGCTGCCGTCTGGAAGCTGCGGAGACTGGTAACTAAGGTAAACATCGGGTATGGTTACCCGATGTTTACATTAGTTACCAGCGCACAGCTGTGTGTGCAGGGAGCAGGGAGCCGCGCACACTGAGCGCTGGCTCCTTGCTCTCCTACCATAGCTACAGTACACATCGGGTTAATTAACCCGATGTGTAATGCAGCTACATGTGCAGAGAGCAGGGAGCCGCGCACACTGCTTAGCGCTGGCTCCTTGCTCTCCTAGCTGCTGTACACATCGGGTTAATTAACCCGATGTGTACAGCAGCTACATGTGCAGAGAGCCGGAGCCGGCAGCACAGGCAGCGTGAGAGCTGCAGATGCTGGTAACTAAGGTAAATATCGGGTAACCACCTTGGTTACCCGATGTTTATCTTGGATACAGCTTACCTCAGCTGTCAGATGCCGGCTCCTGCTCCCTGCTCGCTTCATTTGTCGCTCTCTTGCTGTCACACACAGCGATCTGTGTGTCACAGCAGGAGAGCGGCTTTGAAGAAAACGAACCAGGGCTGTGTGTAACGAGCAGCGATCTCGCAGCAGGGGCCAGATCGCTGCTCAGTGTCACACACAGCGAGATCGCTAATGAGGTCACTGCTGCGTCACAAAAACCGTGACTCAGCAGCGATCTCGGCAGCGAGCTCGCTGTGTGTGAAGCACCCCTTAGGTGGTGCAATAAAGTTGTCAAAGGATCCATGAATTTAGATGTATACATATTTATCAAAATGTGGCTTGTACATTTGACACACCTTTTATATGTATTAGTTTTACCACTTTTTGTAAACCTACTCTGGTAAATCTGTACAATCGTATCTAAACAACTTTAATCTTTTTAATCTGTTAAGGAAGATAAAAAAGTAATCAAATAATACCTTTGTAATGTGTGAGGAGATGGGAATCACGAAAATATGAAGTGCTTGTTTTGGACAGGTGTCCAGCCGTCTTTTATACTAAATGGGGTAGTACGTATTAGGCTAGTTTTACACTTGCGTTGAACGGCATCCGTTGCATTGCGTTGTGTGACTGATGCAATGATTGTGTTGCATTTGCTGTGCCACTAAATGCAACGGATCGTACAAACCAACGGAATCCTTTTTTTTTTTTTTTCTTTACAGTTTTACCGGCGGCAAACTATTGTGAATGATCAGCTGATCGCTCACAGCAGCCGATCGCCGGGTGATCAGCTGATCGTTCGGCCTCCGAGAATGTGTGCAGGGGCGGAGTGTGGGGTTGGTGGAGCCGAGCGGGGCCATGGCGCTGAGGGCGCCAGTGTCGCGGGGATGCATGACTGGGGATGTGTGTGTGTGTGTGTATATGCGGACTGCGGGAGGGGGCAGAGCCGAGCGGGGAAGTGTCGGGCTCCCTGCACACGTAGCCAGGGTAAATATCGGGTAACTAAGCAAAGCACTTTGCTTGGTTACCCAATATTTACCTTGGTTACCAGCGTACACCGCTTAACGCTGGCTCCTTGCACCCGTAGCCAGGGTAAATATCGGGTAACTAGGCAAAGCGCATTGCTGAGTAACTTGATGTGTACCCTGGTTACGTGTGCAGGGAGCCAGAGAGAGCATGTGCAGTGAAATCCTACAGATTGCGCTGCTCAAAAAACATTGCATGCTGCGTTCCTTCCGCCCGGCAGAAGCAACGCAGCGTCGCCCAGCGGAAGCAACGCAGGTACTTCACTCGCAATCCGTCGTCCATACAAGTCTATGGGAAGCAGCGGAATCCCTTAACTAATTCTGCTGTTTTCCAAAACGGCGGATTGCAACTGAAGGAAAACGCAAGTGTGAAAGTACCCTTAATCTGCAAGAACCAGTCACCCACCACTGTCTGTATGCACAGATATGAAGCGCATTACTATGGGGGTGACTGTTTGAAGAAGGAATTACTTAGTGCTAAATCTCCCCCATAGCATTTTTCTGTAGTTGCATACGTTCTCAGATTCCAGTGTAAGGTTGAGCTTTATTGGACCTTTAGTTTACGTCTAGTGTAACCTGTTGCACAAGTTTTATGGATGGCATCTTCAAAATCAATACATTTATTATGTTTTGCACAAATGAAATTTCTCTGGAATCCCAAAAATGGATTTCAAGTTTCTGCTGCGAAATTGTTTGGATTTTTCACTTTTTTTTACTTATTAATAGTAAACTTTCTTTTACTTTTTGAAAGTAAGAACGATCATATTTTAGAGAGTCTCTGGTGCCCAATGTGTCCATGTAGTTTGAAAAGATTGTTTAAAGCACCATTATTACTAATGGCATATGTTGTATGAATAAAATTTTAGGCAGTATTTCACAATAATTGCTTCTAAATTTTTCACAAAGTTTTCAGCGGGGTCGTGTACATCTGCCTCCTATATGACTATGACCAATCATAACCAGAAATCAACATAGAAGGGCAGAAGGATCTGTGATGTCATCAGGGTTAAATGACCTGAGTCCACAGGTCCTGCCAGCCATAGTGTGCAGCCTAAATAAGCACTGAAGATACACACATGGACAAAGGTTTTGGTACCCTTCTGTTAAAGTAACAAAATCCTACCCTGGTCACTGAAATGACTCTAAAGGCCACTTTACACACTGCGATATCGGTACCGATATCGCTAGTGTGAATACCCGCCCCCATCTGTTGTGCGACATGGGCAAATCGCTGCCCGTGGCGCACAACATCGCCCAGACCCGTCACACTACTTACCTGCCTGGCGACGTCGCTGTGACCGGGCGAACCGCCTCCTTTCTAAGGGGGCGGTTCGTTCAGCGTTACAGCGATGTCACAGCAGCGTCACTGAACCGCCGCTCAATAGCAGCGGAGGAGCGGAGATGAGCGGGACATAACATCCCGCCCACCTCCTTCCTTCCGCATAGCGGCCGGGAGGCGGGTAAGGTGAGCTTCCTCGTTCCTGCGGCGTCACACACAGCGATGCGTGCTGCCGCAGGAACGAGGAACAACTTCGTTACTGCTGCAGTAACGATATTTGAGAATGGACCCCCATGTAACCCATGAGCGATTTTGCACGTTTTTGCGACGATGCAAAATTGCTCATAGGTGTCACACGCAACAGCATCGCTAATGCGGCCGGATGTGCGTCACAAATTCCGTGACACCAACGACAACGCATTAGCGATATCGTAGTGTGTAAAGCCCCCTTTAGCCCACATCTTTCCCTGCACTAGATGGCTGGTTTAATCAGCCATCAAGTGCCTGTAACAGCCATGGCTGAATCCAAGATCTACCCTCTGTTGTTAACCAGTTAAATCGCTCTGTTAAAACTTTGTTTGCAGAGTCCATGATGTGTCTTAATAGTAACCAGCAAAGGTAAAGCAGACAGCTGTGAGCTGAATTTATCAGGCGGGGAAGATCCATGGTTATTGGGCCCTAACGAGCCTAAAAATTCCAGCCTGCAGCTGCCCCCGAAATGGCGCATCACATTAGATGCGCCAATGTTTTCGTTTTGTCTCTGCTCTTCCATATTGCCCTGGTGTGGTGGCAATTGGGGTAATAGTTGGTGGTTGATGTTAGCTGTGTAGTGTTACTGGCATCAAGCTTTGGTGTTCGTAATGGAGAGATGTCTATCAGAATCCCGCTCTATTAACACAGGAAGTAAAAACAAAAAAAAAAAGCACACAAAATAGTTTGAAAACAACACTGACTTTTTCACTGGTTCACAAATTTGTTTAAAAACAAAAAACATTTATGTAGGTCCGACTTAGTTCACAGATTCCGACGTAGTCAACTAATGGAAACCTGAAAGACCTAAACAGAGAAATGAGAACAAGACACTGTCACTCTTTCGCCAATTTATTAGAACGCAAATTCCCACATATTGGAGTTCAGTTTTTGGTGGAATGGTTTGAGGGTGCCATGTCACATTGGCAGAGACCCTGAGGTGCCAGACCAGCAGAATTCCTCCATAATTGACCCCATTTTACAAACTACACGCCACAGTGAATTCCTCTAGTGGTGCAGTGACTATGTTGACACAATGTGCCTCACAAAATTTTACACCGTTGGGCAGTAAATAAAGAATAACATTTTTACCACTAAAATGTTATTTTAGCCCCAAGTATTTTTTTTATAAGGGTCAATAGGAAAAAAGGGACATAGGGTGAAAAAAGACCTAGGTCCATCTAGTTCAACCTTCCTCCAACAATTACCGTATTTTTCGTTTTATAAGACACACCGAATTTTAGAGTTAAAAAACGTAAAAGAAAATAAATAAAAATGGGGTCCGTCTTGTACTCTGGTGTTGTCTTGCTGCAGGCAAAGCAGCAGCGGTGGTGGAGCGAGGTCATAGGAGGCAGAGGCTGTGCTAGCAGCGGCAGCGGGTTAGTGGTGTCAGTGGTTGAGCAGGCCGGTGCAGTGAGTGTTCCAGTCTGTCTGCAGTCCCGGTTCAAATGATGGCTTCTGGAGCGGCACGTGCGCAGATGGAGCTCTCATCCAAGAGCTCAATCTGCACATGCGCTGACTCCCGGAGCCATAATTTGAAACCGGGACCGCGGACAGACTGGAACACTCACTGCACAGCCACCTCAGTCTGCACAGCCACCTGCCTGCACAGTGTGGCAGCCAGCAGGCCGCCCGCAGGCACCGAGGAGCACCCGCCTGCACACACAGCTGCACCGACAAATATTTGGGAGGAAAAGTGCGTCTTATAATCCGAAAAATACAGTATATATTGTCATTAAATCATTTATAACCTTTATGTACTGAGAAAATCATCCAGCCCTATTTTAAGTTAAGGTGTCGGCCATTACTACCTCTTGTATTCCACAGTCTGACTGCTCTACCTGTAAAGAAACCTTTCCTATTTTTAGCTGCCAGAATATCTTCTTCCACTCGCAGTGAGTGCCCCCTGGTCCTTGGTATTGTCTTTGGAAGAAATAAGTCATGTGCCAGTCCTTTATATTGACCACACATGTATTTATACATTTAAATCAGATCTCCTCTGAGACGTCTTTTTTCTAAGCTAAACAAATCTAACTTTTTCAACCTGTCATCATATGGGAGGCCTTCCATTCCTTGTAGTAGTCTATTTACCTGCCTCTGAACTGACTCTATCTTAGGCTATGCGCGCACTAGGCGTTTTTCGCTGCGTTTGTGTTCAGATAACTGCATGACTTTGCTTCACCAGCAAAGTCGTGGTTTTTTTTTTAGCTGCGTTTTTGTGGTACCCACAAACGCAGCATGTCAATTATTCCTGCATTTTTTCACTGCGTTTTTCACCCATTGAGTTCGAGATGTTCAAAAACTCATTGTAAAATGCAAATTGCAAATATACAGTGCTGGCCAAAAGTATTGGCACCCCTGCAATTCTGTCAGATAGTACTCAGTTTCTTGTTGAAAATGATTGCAATCACAAATTCTTTGGTGTTATTATCTTCATTTATTTTGCTTGCAATGAAAAAACACAAGACAATGAAACAAAAATCAAATCATTGATCATTTCACACAACTCCAAAAATGGTCCAGACAAAAGTATTGGCACCCTTAGCTTAATACTTGGTTACACAACCTTTAGCCAAAATAACCGCGAACAACCGCTTCCGGTAACCATCAATGAGTTTCTTACAATGCTCTGCTGGAATTTTAGACCATTCTTCTTTGACAAACTGCTCAGGTTCCCTGAGATTTGAAGGGTGCCTTCTCCAAACTGCCATTTTGAGATCTCTCCACAGGTGTTCTATGGGATTCAGGTCTGGACTCATTGCTGGCCACTTTAGTAGTCTCCAGTGCTTTCTTTCAAACCATTTTCTAGTGCTTTTTGAAATGTTTTGGGTCATTGTCATGCTGGAAGACCCATGACCTCTGAGGGAGACCCAGCTTTCTCACACTGGGCCCTACATTATACTGCAAAATTTGTTGGTAGTCTTCAGACTTCATAATGCCATGCACACGGTCAAGCAGTCCAGTGCCAGAGGCAGCAAAGCAACCCCAAAACATCAGGGAACCTCCGCCATGTTTGACTGTAGGGACCGTGTTCTTTTCTTTGAATTTTTTTTTTTTCCTCCTGTAAACTCTGTTGATGGCTTTCCCCAAAAAGCTCTACTTTTGTCTCATCTGACCAGAGAACATTTTTCCAAAACATTTTAGGCATTCTCAGGTAACTTTTGGCAAACTCCAGCCTGGCTTTTTTATGTCTCGGGGTAAGAAGTGGGGTCTTCTGGGTATCCTACCATACAGTCCCTTTTCATTCAGACGCTAACAGTACGGGTTGACACTGTTGTACCCTCAGACTGCAGGGCAGCTTGAACTTGTTTGGATGTTAGTCGAGGTTCTTTGTGCGGATGGTGGATAATCTTGCGTTGAAATCTCTCGTCAATTTTTCTTTTCCTTCCACATCTAGGGAGGTTAGCCACAGTGCCATGGGCTTTAAACTTCTTGATGACACTGCGCACCGTAGACACAGGAACTTTCAGGTCTTTGGAGATGGACTTATAGCCTTGAGATTGCTCATGCTTCCTCACAATTTGGATTCTCAAGTCTTCAGACAGTTCTTTGGTCTTTCTTTTCTCCATGCTCAATGTGGTACACACAAGGACACAGGACAGAGGTTGAGTCAACTTAATCCATGTCAACTGGCTGCAAGTGTGATTTTAGTTATTGCCAACACCTGTTAGGTGCCACAGGTAAGTTACAGGTGCTGTTAACTTCACAAATTAGAGAAGCATCACATGATTTTTCAAACAGTGCCAATATTTTAACCACCCCCTTTTTTATGTTTGTGGAATTATATCCAATTTGGCTTTGACAATTTTTTTTTTTCATTGAAGACAAATTAAATGAAGATAATAATACCAAAGAATTTGTGATTGCAATCATTTTCAAGAAGAAAATTAGTATTCTCTGACAGAATTACAGAGGTGCCAATACTTTTGGACAGCACTGTAGCTGCGTTTCTATGACTAAAAACGCAGCTATAAACGCAAGGGGTGGGTAGTACAGTGACGTGTACAGGAAGAGGATTCCTTCTGTTGGTAAACACAGAAGTGTGAATCCTCCCGGTACCGCCACCCCTGCTTCCACCTCCCGTCCGGCGCCATATCCGGACGGGAGGTGGAAGCAGCTGCGAAATCAAATGTGAACAGTAAAATCTCATACTTGCCTGTCTGCAGACTCCAGGTACATGTCTGCTCCCAGCTTCTCTTCCCGTTACCGCCACCCCTGCTCCGGCTGTGTGCAGACTCCCGGGACACGTCCGATGGCTGCAGGACCTGCCGGTGATCAGCTGATGCCATCAGGTGACCGCATCACTGATTACCGGCAGCTTCTGCTGCGATCGGACGGGAGTCTGCACAGAAGTGGTTTTTTTTTTTTTTTTTTTTTTTTTTTTTTTTTACTGATGCATCAGCTGATTGTATAAATGAAGTTTATACAATCAGCTGATGTGTGATGATGTGATTCACGTCCTTGAACTTGACACATCATCTGATCGCTTTGCCTTCCAGCAAACCGATCAGTTGATATTGGATCCAGATTGGAAGGTGCGGGACCCTGACCCAGGATTACTGCGGAGGGGGGAGGGAGGGTGTCTTTATTTCAATAAAGATGGAGTCATTAATTGTGATGTTTTATTTCTAATAAAAATGTTTTTCTGTGTATGTTGTGGTGTTTTTTTTTTTTTTTAATATATATCTTTACTAGAAATTCATGGTGGCCATGTCTAATATTGGCATGACACCATGAATTTCGGGCTTAGGGCCAGCTAGACCTAACCCCATTATTACCCAGCGAGCCACCCGGCGTTTGGGCCGCTGAAAGAGTTGGATACAGTGCCAGAAGATGGCGCTTCTATGAAAGCTCCATTTTCTGGGGCGGCTGCGGACTGCTATTCACAGTAGGGGTGCCCAGAAAGCATTCCAATCCCCAGCTGCCTACCTGGCTGGACACAAAAATTGGGCGAAGCCCACGTTTTTTTTTTAATTTCATGAAATTCATGAAATAAATAAAGAGGGCTTCCCTATATTTTTGGTTTTCAGCCAAGTACAAATGGGCAGGTTGGGGGCAGCTGTACCTGCCTGCCTGCCTGCTGTACCTGACTAGCATACAAAAATATAGCGAAGCTCACGTTTTCTTTTTTTTTTTTTTTCTTTTTTTTTACGTTTTTGGGCAAAAAACTCCTGCATACAGTCCCTTTATGGAGGATGCTGAGCCTTATAGTTCTGCAGCTGCTGTCTGCTCTCCTGCATACACTAGTGGATGGAGTATGCTGATCCTTGTAGTTCTGCTCCACTTGCCTCTCCCTCCAGCATACAATACTGGATGGAGCATGCTGAGCCGTGTAATTCTGCAGCTGCTAATTTTTTTTTTTTCTTCACCAATCTTTAATGGCATGTTCACTGATAAAAAAAACACATAAGGCTAGGTTCACACACTGCGTTTTTTTGACGCTGCGTTTTTTGCGCCAAAAACCGCACAAATGCACCCGCGGCAAAAAAATGCCGTGATTTGGTGCGTTTTTTTGCTGCGTTTTGCTGCGTTTTTGCTCACTGCGTCTTTATGCGTTTTTTTTTATCAGTGAACAAAAAAAAGGTCTGTCATTTCCTTCTTCAATGTGTTCTTCATTCTCCACTAGTGTATGCAGAAGAGCAGACAGCTGCAGAACTACAAGGCTCAGCATGCTCCATCCAATAGTGTATGCAGGAGAGCAGACAGCAGCTGCAGAACTACAAGGCTCAGCATGCTCCATTCAGGACTGTATGCTTGAGGGAGAGTCAGGGGGAGTAGACCTACAAGGCTCAGCATCCTCCATCCAATAGTGTATGCAGGAGAGCAGACAGCAGCTGTGGAACTACAAGGCTCAGCATCCTCCTTCCAGGACTGTATGCAGGATTCCTTTGCCCCCCCCCCCACAAACAAAAAAAATGACGTGGACTTCGCCATATTTTTGTATGCTAGCCGGGTACAGCAGGCAGGTACGGGCTGCCCCCAACCCCCAGCTGCCTATTTGTACCCGGCTGGGAACCAAAAATATAGGGAAGCCCTTTTTTTTTTTTTTTAATTATTTCATGAATTTCATGAAATAATTTTAAAAAAAAAATGACGTGAGCTTCGCCCAATTTTTGAGTCCAGCCGGGTACAACTAGGCAGCTGGGGATTGGAATCCACAGTGCAGGGTGCCCATGCTTTCTGGGCACCCCCACTGTGAATTGCAGTCCCGCAGCTTTCATAGAAGCGCCATCTTCTGGCGCTGTATCCAACTCTTCCAGCTGCCCTGATGCCGGGTGGCTCGCTGGGTAATAATGGGGTTAGGGATAGCTGTATAGCTGGCCCTAAGCCCGAAATTCATGGTGTCACGCCAATATTAGACATGGCCACCATGAATTTCTAGTAAAGATAAAAAAAAAAACAACACACAGAAAAATATTTTTGTTAGAAATAAAACACAACACAATTAGTGACTCCATCTTTATTGAAATAAAGAACCCCCCTCCGCAGTAATCCTGGGTCAAGGGTCCCGCGCCGTCCAATCCGGATCCAATATCATCTGATCGGTTTGCTGGAAGGCAAAGCGATCAGATGATGTGTCAGGATCAAGTGCCTGAATCACATCACACATCAGCTGATTGTATAAAAGCCGATTACACAATCAGCTGATGCATCAGTGCAAAAAAAAAATAAAAAAAAAAAAAAATACTCACTTATGTGCTGATTACCGGCAGCTCCTGCAGCGGAGTCTGATCCCGTCCGATCGCTGCAGCAGCTGCCGGTAATCAGGGATGAAGTCTCCTGACTCATCCGCTGATAGGTTAAACCGGCCGGCCGCTGGCGTCAGCTCGAGACTTACGATCACCTGATGCATCAGGTGACTGCATCAGGTGATCCATCACCAGGTCCTGCATCTATCGTACTGCCCGGGGAGACTGCACACACCCGAAGCGGCGATACCGTGAGAGGAGCTGGGAGCGGGCATGGCACCGGGAGGCTGCAGACAGGTGAGTATAACTTTTTTTTTTTTTTTTCTACTGTTCACTTTTGTTTTTGCAGCCGCTTCCACCTCCTGCCCATACATGACGCCGCACGGCAGCATACATGCCCAGGACGGGAGGTGGAAGCGGCGGTGACTGTACCGGGAGGATTCACGCTTTTGTGTTTACTGACAGAAGGAATCCTCTTCCTGTACATGTCACTTTACTACCCACCTCCTGCGTTTATAGCTGCGTTTTTGGTCTTGGAAACGCACCAAAACGCAGCTATTTGCGTTTCTCATTGCGTCTTTCAACATCCCATTGCACTCAATGGATGAAAAGCGCAGTGAAAAACGCGGGAATAATTGACATGCTGCGTTTTTGTGGCACCACAAAAACGCAGCTGAAAAAAAATGCTGTGTGCAGACAGCAAAAATGAAAACTCATAGACTTTGCTGGGGAAGCAAAGTCATGCAGTTTTCTGAGCAAAAACGCACCCGAAAACTGCGCAAAAACGCCGTGAAAAACACACTGTGTGAACTTACCCGAAAACTGCAGTGAACAAAACCGCTGCAAAATGCAGCCAAAAATGCATCAAATCGCGGTAAAAACGCATGCGTTTATCTGCTTTTTAGCGGCAAGAAACAGCATTTTTGATGCCACAAAAAAAAACGCATAGTGTGCACATACCCTTAATATGCTTTTTAAAATGTTGAGCCCAAAACTGGATACCATATTCTAGATGGGATCTTACAAGTGACTTAGAGAGGTAACAATACGTTGGAATCCCGGTATCTAATCTCTTTTTATACACCCTAAAATCTTGTTTGCTTTAGCAGCTGCTGCTTGACATTGAGTGCTGCTGCTCAGCTTATTTGTAATGAGAATACCCAACTCCTTCTCCTGTTCTGTAGTCCCGAGTTTACTTCCATTTAATGTATACGCAGTTATAGGATTACTCCGTCCTAGGTGCATTACTTTACATTTATCAACATTAAATCTCATTTGCCAAGTATCTGCCCATTCTGACATCTTATCCAGATCTTTTTGTAATATTGTACTATCAAGGTCAGTTTTTAATATCCTACATAGTTTGGTGTCATCAGCAAAGACTGACACTTTACTATCAATCCCATCCACAAGGTCATTAATAAAGAGAATAAAAAGAATCAGTCCTAGCACAGATCCCTGCGGCACCCCACTGCTGACTATAGCCCATTTAGAGAATTTACCATTTATGACTACTGTTTCCTATTTTTTAGCCAATTCCTTACCCAGTTGCATATAGTTTCCCTAGTCCTTGCTTCTGGAGCTTTAGTATAAGGCTATTATGTGGTACAGTATCAAATGCCTGTGCAAAGTCCAAATAAATCACATCAGCTGCATTACCAATATCCAGGTTTGCACTTACATAGCCCCAGATTTTTTTTTTTTTTCCAAAAGAAGAAATGGCTAAAAAAAGGCCTCATAGTATACTACACCATTTCTGCTGTACATGGTAACACCCCACATAAGCAGGGCTGTATTTTGCCTTCATGCTGCCCTAGGCACTTTAAGTGGTCGCGCCCCTTAGTGACAACGTAACACTGAGTTTTCGCACACGACATCTGTTTAAGGCAGATCTACTCTGTAAAACACTTTAAAAAGTATCAATGAGAAATGAAGGGCACTAACCCCCCCCCCCCCCAATGGGGATCACCACGGGCACATCAAACCATAGCATGAGTATAAAATATTCCCACCACACCATCCCCACTTATATACTGTGACTGTCACACTGCCCCTAATAAACTACACACTGCCCTCCCTTATAAATTATACCCACCACACCTTCCTCAATTATGAAATATGATCTGTACATTAACCTCACATCATGCTGCCCCCTCCTCACAATGTCCCATGCATGCTGCCCCCTCCTCACAATGTCCCATGCATGCTGCCCCCTCCTCACAATGTCCCATGCATGCTGCCCCCTCCTCACAATGTCCCATGCATGCTGCCCCCTCCTCACAATGTCCCATGCATGCTGCCCCCTCCTCACAATGTCCCATGCATGCTGCCCTCTCCTCACAATGTCCCATGCATGCTGCCCCCTCCTCACAATGTCCCATGCATGCTGCCCCCTCCTCACAATGTCCCATGCATGCTGCCCCCTCCTCACAATGTCCCATGCATGCTGCCCCCTCCTCACAATGTCCCATGCATGCTGCCCCCTCCTCACAATGTCCCATGCATGCTGCCCCCTCCTCACAATGTCCCATGCATGCTGCCCCCTCCTCACAATGTCCCATGCATGCTGGCCCCTCCTCAGTGTCCCATGCATGCTGCCCCCTCCTCAGTGTCCCATGCATGCTGCCCCCTCCTCAGTGTCCCATGCATGCTGCCCCCTCCTCAGTGTCCCAAGCATGCTGCCCCCTCCTCAGTGTCCCATGCATGCTGCCGCCCCCTCCTCAGTGTCCCATGCATGCTGCCACCCCCTCCTCAGTGTCCCATGCATGCTGCCACCCCCTCCTCAGTGTCCCATGCATGCTGCCACCCCCTCCTCAGTGTCCCATGCATGCTGCCCCCTCCTCAGTGTCCCATGCATGCTGCCCCCTCCTCAGTGTCCCATGCATGCTGCCCCCTCCTCAGTGTCCCATGCATGCTGCCCCCTCCTCAGTGTCCCATGCATGCTGCCCCCTCCTCAGTGTCCCATGCATGCTGCCCCCTCCTCAGTGTCCCATGCATGCTGCCGCCCCCTCCTCAGTGTCCCATGCATGCTGCCCCCTCCTCAGTGTCCCATGCATGCTGCCCCCTCCTCAGTGTCCCATGCATGCTGCCCCCTCCTCAGTGTCCCATGCATGCTGCCCCCTCCTCAGTGTCCCATGCATGCTGCCCCCTCCTCAGTGTCCCATGCATGCTGCCCCCTCCTCAGTGTCCCAAGCATGCTGCCCCCCCCTCCTCAGTGTCTTATGCATGCTGCCGCCCCCTCCTCCCAGTGTCCCATGCATGCTGCCCCCTCCTCAGTGTCCCATGCATGCTGCCCCCTCCTCAGTGTCCCATGCATGATGCCCCCTCCTCACAGGGTCCCATGCATGATGCCCCCTCCTCACAGGGTCCCATGCATGATGCCCCCTCCTCACAGGGTCCCATGCATGATGCCCCCTCCTCAGGGTCCCATGCATGATGCTCCCTCCTCACAGTGTCCCATGCATGATGCTCCCTCCTCACAGTGTCCCATGCATGATGCTCCCTCCTCACAGTGCCCCATGCATGCTGCCCCCTCCTCACAGTGCCCCATGCATGCTGCCCCTCCTCACAGTGTCCCATGCATGCTGCCCCCTCCTCACAATGTCCCATGCATGCTGCCCCTTCCTCACAATGTCCCATGCATGCTGCCCCCTCCTCAGTGTCCCGTGCATGCTGCCCCTCTCCATGAGCTCCTAATGCTGCCTTCCTCTTTTCCATAATGACACCTCCATGCTGCCCCACTCATCATACTAAGACCACCACACTAACGCTTATGCTGACACACACACACACACACACACTACCCCACTCTTGATATTGACTCCCCTACATTGCTCCACTCCATACTGAGCCCACACATGCTGCCCCTTCCCCATAATGAGCTCTCAATGCTGCCCCCCTCTTATTCTGAGTCCTTACACTACCCCCCATTGATATTGTCATTGCTCTATCCCTCAACCCTTGTCCTCTGTCTCTAGCATTGGCCCCTCTCTCCCATTGCCCCAGCAGCAGCCTCTCTCCCCCCACCTCCAGCAGCAGCCTCTCCCCCAGCATCAGCCTCCCTCCTCCCAACCTCCCCCAGCATCAGCCTCCCTCCTCCCTCAGCATCAGCTTCCCTCCTCCAAGCCTCCCTCAGCATCAGCTTCCCTCCTCCAAGCCTCCCCCCCCCCTCCCTCCCAGCCTCCCCCAGCATCAGCCTCTCTCCTCCCAGCCTCCCACAGCATCAGCCTCCCTCCTCCCTCAGCATCAGCCTCCCTCCTTCCATCCTCCCCCAGCATCAGCCTCCCTCCTTCCAGCCTCCCCCAGCATCAGCCTCCCTCCTTCCAGCCTCCCCCAGCATCAGCCTCCCTCCTCCCTCAGCCTCCCTCCTCCAAGTCTCCCTCAGCATCAGCTTCCCTCCTCCAAGCCTCCCCCTCCCCCTCCCAGCCTCCCTCAGCATCGGCCTCCCCCTCCTAGCCTCCCCCAGAATCGGCCTCTCTCTTCCCAGCCTCCCCCAGCATCTGCCTCTCTCCTCCCAGCCTCAGCCTCTCTTCCCCCAGCCTCAGCCTCTCTTCCCCCAGCCTCAGCCTCTCTCCCCCCAGCCTCAGCCTCTCTCCCCCCAGCCTCAGCCTCTCTCCCCCCAGCCTCAGCCTCTCTCCCCCCAGCCTCAGCCTCTCTCCCCCCAGCCTCAGCCTCTCTCCCCCCAGCCTCAGCCTCTCTCCCCCCAGCCTCAGCCTCTCTCCCCCCAGCCTCAGCCTCTCTCCCCCCAGCCTCAGCCTCTCTCCCCCCAGCCTCAGCCTCTCTCCCCCCAGCCTCAGCCTCTCTCCCCCCAGCCTCAGCCTCTCTCCCCCCAGCCTCAGCCTCTCTCCCCCCAGCCTCAGCCTCTCTCCCCCCAGCCTCAGCCTCTCTCCCCCCAGCCTCAGCCTCTCTCCCCCCAGCCTCAGCCTCTCTCCCCCCAGCCTCAGCCTCTCTCCCCCCAGCCTCAGCCTCTCTCGCTCTCCCCCCAGCCTCAGCCTCTCTCGCTCTCCCCCCAGCCTCAGCCTCTCTCGCTCTCCCCCCAGCCTCAGCCTCTCTCCCTCTCCCCCCAGCCTCAGCCTCTCTCGCTCTCCCCCCAGCCTCAGCCTCTCTCGCTCTCCCCCCAGCCTCAGCCTCTCTCGCTCTCCCCCCAGCCTCAGCCTCTCTCGCTCTCCCCCCAGCCTCAGCCTCTCTCGCTCTCCCCCCCAGCCTCAGCCTCTCTCGCTCTCCCCCCAGCCTCAGCCTCTCTCGCTCTCCCCCCCAGCCTCAGCCTCTCTCGCTCTCCCCCCAGCCTCAGCCTCTCTCGCTCTCCCCCCCAGCCTCAGCCTCTCTCGCTCTCCCCCCAGCCTCAGCCTCTCTCGCTCTCCCCCCAGCCTCAGCCTCTCTCGCTCTCCCCCCAGCCTCAGCCTCTCTCGCTCTCCCCCCAGCCTCAGCCTCTCTCGCTCTCCCCCCAGCCTCAGCCTCTCTCGCTCTCCGCCCAGCCTCAGCCTCTCTCGCTCTCCCCCCAGCCTCAGCCTCTCTCGCTCTCCGCCCAGCCTCAGCCTCTCTCGCTCTCCGCCCAGCCTCAGCCTCTCTCGCTCTCCCCCCCAGCCTCAGCCTCTCTCGCTCTCCCCCCAGCCTCAGCCTCTCTCGCTCTCCCCCCAGCCTCAGCCTCTCTCGCTCTCCCCCCCAGCCTCAGCCTCTCTCGCTCTCCCCCCAGCCTCAGCCTCTCTCGCTCTCCCCCCAGCCTCAGCCTCTCTCGCTCTCCCCCCAGCCTCAGCCTCTCTCGCTCTCCCCCCAGCCTCAGCCTCTCTCGCTCTCCCCCCAGCCTCAGCCTCTCTCGCTCTCCCCCCAGCCTCAGCCTCTCTTCCCAGCCTCCCCCAGCCTCAGCCTCTCTTCCCAGCCTCCCCCAGCCTCAGCATCTCTTCCCAGCCTCCCCCAGCCTCAGTCTCTCTTCCCAGCCTCAGTCTCTCTTCCCAGCCTCCCCCAGCCTCAGTCTCTCTTCCCAGCCTCCCCCAGCCTCAGTCTCTCTTCCCAGCCTCAGTCTCTCTTCCCAGCCTCCCCCAGCCTCAGTCTCTCTTCCCAGCCTCCCCCAGCCTCAGCCTCTCTCCCCCCAGCCTCAGCCTCTCTCGCTCTCCCCCCAGCCTCAGCCTCTCTCGCTCTCCCCCCAGCCTCAGCCTCTCTCGCTCTCCCCCCAGCCTCAGCCTCTCTCGCTCTCCCCCCAGCCTCAGCCTCTCTCGCTCTCCCCCCAGCCTCAGCCTCTCTCGCTCTCCCCCCAGCCTCAGCCTCTCTCGCTCTCCCCCCAGCCTCAGCCTCTCTCGCTCTCCCCCCAGCCTCAGCCTCTCTCGCTCTCCCCCCAGCCTCAGCCTCTCTCGCTCTCCCCCCAGCCTCAGCCTCTCTCGCTCTCCCCCCAGCCTCAGCCTCTCTTCCCAGCCTCCCCCAGCCTCAGTCTCTCTTCCCAGCCTCCCCCAGCCTCAGTCTCTCTTCCCAGCCTCCCCCAGCCTCAGTCTCTCTTCCCAGCCTCCCCCAGCCTCAGTCTCTCTTCCCAGCCTCAGTCTCTCTCCCCCCAGCCTCCCCTTGCATGATTATAGTGGACAAAGAGGCATCGCAACGATCATCAACTAACCTGTAAGGTGCCCATACATTCTAGGCTCTGCCTTACCTGCTCCAGTGCCCGCCGCCCTGCTCTGGCTGGCTCATCTTCTGGCTGGCTCCAGCTTCAGACTCGTCCTCCTCCGCGGCGTGTGTCGTCTGCAGCATTGGACGCTGCAGCACGGGGCAGTGAGCTGATTGTCGCGCCCGCGCGCCTCTGAGCCCGGAAGTGCAGGCGATGGAACTTCCGGGGTTAATCAGCTCACTATGCCTGGCGCCGGCCATGTATTTGAATAGACAGAAGTGCGCCTCTCCTCCCTCTCAACCCCCCCCCCTCCCCGAACACAGCCGAGAGTAACGGAGGGAGGGACGGGGGGCGGGTATGTAAAGTTGCAAAATGGAAACTGCAAATCTGCCATTGTAGCACCCAATACATTGTGCCTATCTCGTGCTTCTGGAGCCACGTATCTGTAAAACAAGTGGGCTTCCTCACTTCATTAATGTCAATGATGCGTACAATGGATGTTTAGGCACATTTTGGGGGCTCGAAGTAGGAGAGCATATGAATTTAGGAGTGTAGATTTTGCTAGTTTACTTTTGGTGGTAGCCATGTTGCTCTTTTAGAGTCTTTTTGCTTACCAGTAGCTTGGACGCCCAGTATATTTCTGTTAACAGGTGACTGACACGAGTGGGGACTTTTTTTTTTTTTTTTTACATTTTTTTTTAAATTTTATTTTTTTTTTTTTTCTCTTCTCCTGTGGGTTGAGTTGAAGCTTTTTATTGGTGGCTTTTTGGGATTCAGAACATTTTGTCTCAATTCACATGTACCTGGTGCTGTACACTGGGTACTTGTATAACTTCCGTTAGGTCAGGTGCATTGTCGGAATCCAATATTTCAGAGATTCACATGGAAACCCCGATGTAAGCGCTCAGTGCAGGATAAATGTGAGCGAGCCTTACTGTGATCTTTGGAAGGAAAGTTACGAATTGCATTTTTCTTTTTTACGTCGTTCCTCATGCAGTATAAGTGATTAAGTGACTTTATTCTTAGGGCTGGTACAATAGCTTGTGTTTTTATGTTTGGTTGCGATCACACAAAAAATGTTTTTTCATTTTTTTTCTTTTATTTGCATTGCCATATTTTGAGCCATCATTTTTCTGTACATCTGCCATAATAGTCATGCGAGGGCTTGTTTTTTTTGCAGGACAAGTTGATATATATTTTTTTTTTTTTTTTTTTAAATGGCTAATAAGACTATTTTCAGGCAATTTATTTATGCATTTCACTGTGGTGAGTGAGAAGACAGGTTTATTCCTCAGGTCAGTACAATTAGTGATTCAATGTTTATAAATTTTAATGTCTTGCTGGTTTTGTACAAAAAGCAATTTTATAGAAAGAATTTTTGCATTGCTATATTCTAAGAGCTACAACTTTTTTTTTTTCGTCTGATAGCTGTTTGGCAGCTTTTTTTTTTTTTTTTTTTCTTTTTGCAATACAAGACGATCTTTTTAGTGATTACCATTTTTATTTACATTTTGATCGTATTTTATTCCACTTTTTGTTCGATTGGTCTTATTATGAAAAAGCATGAGCTTTGTGCTACTTTATTTTTCCATTTTAAGGTGTTAACTGTTTTATTTTGGGTTTTTTTTAAAATTAACTTTAACCTTTTTTTTTTTTTTTTTAACTTTGTCTTTCTTTGAGACTTAAGTTTTATTATTCTGATTGCTGATATGCCTTGCCATTCACCAGCATAGCAATACATAACTCAGTCCTGCACTTATGGAAGCCTCTTAGAACATGCTCCTGGCATGTTCTAACAGGCTTGCCTTAGTCAGAAAATACGGAGGCAGTCATGACAACCTCAGGTTGCCATAGCAACAATCAGGCCATCATTTAGAGAGGTTTTTTTTTTTGTTTGTTTTTTTGGAGGGGGGGGGGCTGATTTGTGCCTATAGTCCTGCTTTTGCTAACTTAGATTGTAAAATCCTCAAGAGTTAATCAATAATAGAAAGATGTTTACCATTCAGGAACCTAGGTGACGTATTCTAAATTTACGAGTCCTCGTCTGACCTGGGGAAGTATCTAAAATATAGTATCATTGTTTATAGCATAGAAACTGATCTGGTTGGGTTAGATTGGCTATGACTGGTTTGTGCTGATCTGAGCGAGATTCTGACTACATGCTATGTTCAGTTATGTAATAGATCTGACAATTTTTAAAATTATAGGAAAGTGTTTATGCTCAGTGCCCCTTAGATGTACTGTATATGAAAGATGCCCAAAGCAAACCTATACATTGCACATCAGATCCCTGCTCTTTTCTGCCTAGCCCGTGTGTCGTGTGCCTCTGGCGAAGTGTGAATTTTGAACCTCATGTTGGCACAAACTAATCCACCTCCTATACCTAGCATAACTAGTTCTACAGCCCCAGCTGCTACATTATATGCTATTTGTAGGGATCTCATCTCTATGAATGGAGTGGCCCTGGGCGAATTGTACATAACTAAAAGTCCTATTATAGTGTCCCTGTGTGCTCATTGTAAGCTGCCTTTTAAATTAATTTTCTTGGCTATGGCCTTGATTCATTAGATTTTGCTGGAATTGTAATTCAAAAGAGTTTGAAGTGTTGCAAAATTTGTGCACAACTTCAACATATTGTAAATTTTCAAGCAGATTTAGGCAGGGAATAGACAAGCATGTGAAAAAAAAATCCAATTTTCATCCAGAAATTAATATAGTTGGTGTCCATATGGCATAAAGTTTTAAGGCACCCATTGTGCAATAAAAAAAACAAACTAGGGCAAGATGCACATTTTTTCATGAACATTTGGTCCGTGTAATAGATGCTCTACTGAACTAACTCTGTTCCATAAAAATGGGGGCCGTTTGGTGTCCGTATGGTATTAAATTTCAATACTGCCAGCCCCTGTACATAAAATACGCTCCTCCGAACCTACTTACCCAAGAAAACTGCTTGATAAATGTGGGCCTACATGTAGACTTTACAGTATTTTCCTAGTTTACAGTAACATCTTGGCAAAGCATGTTTGGAAAGGAAACACGTGTGGTGTTTTTTTTTTTTTTTTTTTTTTTTTTTTTTTGTGTCTCCACCCCCCCCCCTCACCTCCACACTCTTCTCCCCCCCCCTTTCTTTTTAATATGTAGCAACTAATATTTTTGAGGGACCACACTAGAGACCTTGACTTTTGTGGAGCACCAAACCAATTAGTTCTATTGTACCCCTTTTTTTAAAATTGAGCAGAGTTGAGTATGCTGACATCCCCCTTATATGCTATATGACCCCCTATATACAGTATGAGCCCCCTGCTGACCCCCATATAGTGTGCCTCCACAGTCATCTACAGTATATTCAGTGTGAGCCTTCACATAGCCCTACTTTATATAGTACTAGCTGTACTACCCGGCTTCGCCCGGATTAATAACTGCTGTTAACAAAATAGAATGTATTAACAAAAATGTATTCTGCACACAAAAACCACAAAACAATTAGATAGAAATGTAATGTATTAAATTGTTGCCGATATTAACCAATCAGAGCTCAGATTAACTGTAGCAAAATAGAAGCTAAGCTGTGATTGGTTGCTTTTGGTAGCCTGATAAATCTCCAGGCAACAGAAAGCCCTCCCCCCTTGCCAGTATATATTAGCTCACACATACACATAATAGACAGGTCATGTGACTGACAGCTTCCGTATTTCCTATGTGGTACATTTGTTGTTCTTGTAGTTTGGTTACTTATTAATCAGATTTTTATTTTTGAAGGATAATACCAGACATGTGTGTGTTTAGGGCGATTATGTGGCGAGGTTGGTGTACGTGTGGGGAAATGTGTGCTGAGGGTGGTATATGTGTTCAAGCACGTGGTAGTGTGTGGCGCATTTTGTGTGTGTGTTCATATCCCCGAGTGTGGTGAGTATCCCATGTCTGGGTCCCACCTTAGCAACTGTACGGTATATACTCTTTGGCGCCATCGCTCTCATTCTTTAAGTCCCGCTTGTTCACATCTGGCAGCTGTCAATTTTCCCCCAACACTTTTCGTTTCCCTTTTTCTCCATTATGTAGATAGGGGCAAAATTGATTGGTAACTTGGAACATGCGGGGTTAAAATTTCGCCTCACAACATAGCACCCGGCGCTGCCCGGGATAGTAACTCTGTTTCTCTCCCATTCTCTGTCTGTCTGTCTGTCTGTCGCTTTAATGGAGGCAGGTTTTGTGGTGAATAACTGTAAAGCGTGGGGTTAAAATTTCCCCTCAAAACATGGCCTATGACGCTCTCGGGGTCCAGAAGTGTGAGTGTGCAAAATTTTGTGGCTGTAGCTGCGACGGTGCAAATGCCAATCCCGGACACACACACACACACACACACACACACACACACACACACACACACACCCCTTTATATATTAGATGGGTCCCCAATTGTAATTAGTGGAAGAAGGTGCTGTTGGCTCTGTCCTCCACCAATGTATTCACTGCTATCTGGATCCTGATGATGCGTACAGTATAGTGGTAATATCTTGTGGCAGAGGAGGGCATGGTGCAGCCCACGGGGCCACTATTTTCAGCCCTTGGGTTGTTTTAGCTCGCAGGCCTGACTGTAAGGCCCTGTGCGTACTTGCCGTTTTTTCCCGCGGATTTCCTGCGGTTTTGCTGCATGTTTCGCTGCATGTTATGTTCATAACATCTCTGCAGTGATTCACCAGCAAAACCTATGGTAAAAAAAATGCTGTGCGCACTATGTGGATTTTGACAGCTGCATGTTTTGCTGCGGGATTCCCGCAGTAAAAACAATTGCGTGTCACTACTTTTCCGCACATCGCTGCAGGATTTCACTCTATTGACTGCCATGTAATCGTGAAATCCCGCAGGGAATAACGCAGGCAGCAAATTCTGTGCGGTTCATTGCGTTTTCTTGCGTTATTCCCTCTGGTATTTCGCGGTTTACCTGTGGTAATGTTACATAGTTACTTAGGTTGAAAAAAGACCTAGGTCCATCTAGTTCAACCTTCCTCCACCAGTTCTACATTTAGTCACTAAGTCATTTATAACTTTGCAGTTGCGGTTTGCAGGGAAGTGATGTCATTATGACAGGAAGAGGAAGCGGAGCAGAGAGTAAACTCACACATATCACACACATCACAGACATAGAACACACACACATCGCACTCACACACAGACATATAGAACATACACATAGAAAGCAAACGGACATATAGAAAAAAAAAACGTGGGCTCCGCCGTATTTTTTTACCGTCCAGCCGAGGTAAGCACACAGCGGCGGCCCGGTATTCTCAGGCTGGGGAGGGCGAGGGGCAGGGTTAATGCCCCTCCCTCCCGCAGCCGAGAATATCGGCCCGCAGCTGCCCCGGGACTGTCGCATCCATTATGCTGCAGTCCCGGAGTGTCCCCGGCTCTTCCTGTTGCCGTGATGTGGTGGCAATCAGGGTAATATAAGGAGTTAATGACAGCGGATCGCTGCCACTAAGTCCAGGCTTGATCATGGCAGCGTCTATGTAACAGCTGACATGATCAACCCGTAAGTAAAATGAAAAAACACACACACCGAAAAATCCTTTATTTTAAATAAAACACAGAAAAGCCCCTGGTTCACCCCTTTATTAACCCCCCCGAAACACACAGCTCCGGCGTAATCCACGTCTTGCGATGCTTGCATCCAGCCGCGACTGACACACAGCGCTGAATGCAGCCTCGTAGCGAGACAGCAGAGGTAACCACAGGTCATTTCCCACGGCCGGTAATGTGAACTCACTACCGCTCGGGAGAAATGCAGCGTGTGCTTACAGGGACTCTATCTATCCCTCTATCTATCCCTCTATCTATCCCTCTATCTATCCCTCTATCTATCCCTCTATCTATCCCTCTATCTATCCCTCTATCTATCCCTCTATCTATCCCTCTATCTATCCCTCTATCTATCCCTCTATCTATCCCTCTATCTATCCCTCTATCTATCCCTCTATCTATCCCTCTATCTATCCCTCTATCTATCCCTCTATCTATCCCTCTATCTATCCCTCTATCTATCCCTCTATCTATCCCTCTATCTATCCCTCTATCTATCCCTCTATCTATCCCTCTATCTATTCTTCTATGTCTATTTATCTGTCTGCTATCTCGGAAGGAAATTACTTTTTTTTTTTAATGTGCTTTATTGCATTGCATGCATTAAAGCACATGTACCAACCTGCATGCGGGAATACCGCGATAGAACCGCAGCAAACCGCATGCGGTTTTCGGGTGTGGTTTGCTGCGTTTTTTTACCGCGGGTGCGGTAATCTTTCAGACCCTGCGGAATTTTCTTAAGAAAATTCCGTTTTACAGTGCGCACAGGGCCTAACAGCCTCAGGACCAGATGCAGGCCGCACTTTTCAGGTCTATTCTAATAGTGCTATATATTAGTATAATTTTTAGTCCACAGAAGTCAAAAACGCATTCTATTTTAAAATAAAAATACAAAATTAAATGTGAATACAATGCAGAAACAAAGTAGTAGACTTGCGATCTGTACTCTGACCTCTGAACGTCGCCTGCATGAAAACTCTTAGGCAAGCTCACTTTATGTGCAAAAAAACATGGACCTGAGAATTCTCTTATTGGCCAGGTCCATAAAATCAACTGTACTAATTTTGTTCCTGCAAATATTATATATTGTACTTTTTCAAATATCATTTAAACTAATTTATACTTAAAACATATTTTGTCATACATTCTGTAGAAATCCACTCTAAAAGGTATCTTCTTTTACCTATTCTTCGATGTCTTATATGGGATAATTTTTTTTTTCCCCGTTTGTTTTCTATTGCATATATTCATAGTCGGCAGTATCCACGCAGAAGCCCGCAGAAGAATGGTCAGGTCACGTCTCAACTGCTTCATCGCTTTAAAAAGCCTGAAGCATTTGAAAGAAGTTTAAAAACAAAAAACTCTTACCCTGTATGATGTGGACCAATCATAAGCAGGCATCCACACTTAAGGGAATGAAGAACATGACCCACAATAGCTTGGAGAAGATTTTGCAGCGTATGATATGTAATGATACAGCCCAGATCTGGTCTATCCTTCTGCATGATTAGAAAGTGTTGGGAGATTAGAGCAAATAACTAACACCGTTCAGATAAAATCAGTGTGAGGAGGAGGTGCAGCACAGTCTAGTTTAGCTGTATCACATTACCAATCCGTCCATCAGACTTCAATCCTTCCTCCTCTCATAGCACTTTTAGCTCTCCTATACTGCATCTCCCTTCCCCTATACTGCCTATTTGGAGATGAGTCACATTCTGTTTTCAAAGCAACCTGTAATCACTCTGCAGTGAGTTTAATAGCAGCCTGCTCTGCTCATAAAATGACTTTACCCAGCACTTTCTAATCATACAGGAGGTTAGACCAGGAGATCCACTGTATCCTTACATTTCACCCCCTGAGAAACCTATGATTGGTCAGCATTATACAGGGATAAGTACACCAACTTCGACTTAACATTAAGCAACTGGCACCTAATGAGTTAACTTTTAATATTTCGGCTACTGAGATGCAAAAAAAGATCTAAAATGTTTTATTCTGCTCTTCAGCTATTACATCATGTGTCCAGTTCAACATAAGTGGCACAATTTTTACATAGTGATTTTTGTATTTTGTTAAATGAGACAAAGATGTCAAAGTACAGTACACACTTTACATTTCGGCTGTAATTTTGGCGGGAACTGAAGCATGCCTTATTGTAAATTAATGGAAAGTCTGCAAAAAAGGTTTTTCGCTCTATATGGTTAAATATGTTTTTGGGGTTGTGGGTTGTGTGTTTTTTTTTTTTTTTAAGTACTAATCACTGAAACGTAACAATTGTGTGGATAACATGGAAGAAATTGCAGTACACAAATTTTCCAAGTTTGCTAGTAGAACTGCTTAATATGCAATACTTTGATATCAAAGATAGATGGATAGAAAACTATAGACTGAACGACAACCTAAAAAGAAGGGAAACCCAGTATAAGGAAAGTACAAGCTCAAATAAAAAAAGCCGATATCATGACAATGCTTATCTTAGATTAACATCATCGGTGCGCCAATGGACGCGTAGAATGACACACCCCCATGCTGGTGCACTGTTAATTGTGCTATCATAGTTTGACGGCGGCATTTAACAGATTAACCATTGTTGGGCTGAGTTCACATGTCCTGTAAACAGCCATTAGAACGAATCATACAGAGATCTGTTGGCAAAAAAAATCTGCAAACACAACTTTTTATATCTGTTTAATATCTGAAGTCTGCCGGGACAATTTTTTTATTTTTTTTTTTTTAATATGAGTCTATGGAGAACGGATCCGTTAACTGATTAGATCATTATTATTATAATAATAATAATAATAATAATAATATATATATATATATATATATATATATATATATATATATATATATATATATATATATTTTTAATACATTATACTTTTCAAATGGAAGATGAATAGAAATCTGTTAGTGGAGGTGTGACGCCCCAGGGCTGTGGGATACTTTGTCCCGAGCATGCGGTGCGCAGAGGGGAACAGTAGTGGTCACGGCCGATGCCCGGTTCCATGACCCTGGGGGTCTGTCCGATAACAAGGGGGTGAAAAATGAAAGAAAAGAAAATAAGAGTTCTCGACTACGCCACTTGCGGTGTACGGCCAACTTCCCAACTGACCACATGCCCCTCCCCTTGCTGGGTCTCTCCCTAGAGATTGGGTGGCAATTAGCCAATAAGTGCCCATCCCTTTTACTTGTTTCTAGACAGTCTCCCACTCTGGAATTGGGGTTATGTATGTGGCCTGAGGGTGCTGGTGTTGACTGGCACGGATATTACGGGGTTTGGTTTCCACGGGTTACATTTTGTGGCACCTGATACCTCAGGGGTGCTGTAGATCTGTTGTCCATAAACTCCCAAGTGAACAAAAAAAAAGAAAAAAAAAAAAAAAGATTGGATTCATCAGAAATCATTTTGCCAATAATCTCTGCAGAATCCATTCTAGCAGATGATTACAGGACATGTGAACGCTTAGGCTGCTTTCACACCTCCGGTTTCTGCAATGCGGCACAATCCGGCACTTTGCAGGAAAATCGCAGCCGTTTTTTTTTTTGCTGCCGGTTGCGTTTTTTCTGCATAGACTTTAATTAGTGCTGCATTGTGCCGCATGGCCTTGTGTTCTATCCGGTTTTTGCCGCATGCGGCAGATTTAGCCGATGCGGTGGCCGGATGGAACGTTGCCTGGCACGTTTTTTTCGTGCGGCAAAAAAACCCGCATCGCGCCGCATTCGGCCGATGCCGCGCATTTTTCAATGCATGCCTATGGCGGCCGGATGCGGCAAAAACCGCATCCGGCCGCCGCATGCGGTTTTTGCCACTGCGCATGCTCGGTAGCATGCCGCAAGCGTCAAAAACCGGACGGGCCGCATGGGAAAAACTTATGCAAAGGATGCGGTGTTTTCACCGCATCCGTTGCATAGCTTGCACAGCCGGATTGAGCCGCACAGCTCAAACCGGATGTGTGAAAGCAGCCTTAGTGGCAGGTGCTGGCTGTAACATAGCCATTATGTGCAGAGTATGGAGAGGGCTTACCCAGTGAGCCCGCCCCATATACCTGGTTCTATCTTGTGCCGTACATGTATAGCGCGTGTGTTGAAGGGGGTACTACAGGTTGTTTGGATTATTTTTAGCTCCATGTGGTGAGTCATATGAAGACTATGTAATGGAATGTTTACGGCTGCATGCTCTGCATAATTTTGCTATACAAAAGAATTTATGACTTAAAAAATAGGTTATTGACTGAAAAACAGAATGAAATCCACATTATGTAAAATATAGTACTTGAAACCAAAATTTGTCATTCACATATAATGGAGAATCCACGAGCCAGGAGTGGTGCAGGGTATAGTACAAGCATAAAAATCCTTGTTTATAGAGATTACACCTTTCCATTTTTTCATTGGAAGGCACAGCTTCCTTTATTTTCTTCTTCTTTGAACGGCAAATAAGAAACTGCATTTTATATTGCCAGCAAAAGCTATGAAGTTTCAGAAATCTCATGCACACGCTTGCTCTATTTACTAACTAAATATGAGAACTGCATCAGTTTTGTAATCTGCAGCATGTCAAGTTTTTCAGCATTTTTGGTGTTGTTTGCACTCACTACTTTCACCCATTGAAAGCAATGAGTGTTAAAAAAAAAAGGCAGCAAACAGTGTTCCATTGTTGCAGCTTTTTTTTCTGCACTTTTACGGAATAAAAAGTAATTTTATTATTTCAACTGTAGACAAATCACAAAGGTAATCTGCACCCAAAAAATGCTGCTAAAGCGACCCAAAATCTGCAGCACATGTGGTTTGAACAAAATGTTTATTACATGAGAGCAGGTTTTGGGCTTGGGGAAAAAAAAAAATTGCTGCATGTGAACATAGCATAAGCCTGCCATATACAGGAAGACTAACATTATTTCTGGCTATTGGTTGACCATTTTTCACCACTTTATTTATTTATTTTTTTTTCCGTATGAACTGTAATGTTGAGTTGTGTGGAGACTGGTTGCTATGACATGGAAACGCAGAACAGAGACATGTGGAGATCCTGCTTCCCATCTCTGCAGACCACCATTAGAAGCTGCAATATTGAGCAGCGTACCTGTGAATCCAGCACTTGAATGTAAATAGAAAACTAGAAGGTAGTAGCTGTGTTTAGTGTCTGTCAGCAGGAACTGGATTCTGGTTACGCGATGGCTGCCAGTTCTGTTTCACCCCAAAACTCTTCTTCTCCCTGCCCTGCTTCAGGTGTGGTGTGTGTGTGTGTGGTGTGTGTGTGGTGTGTGTGTGTGGTGTGTGTGTGTGGTGTGTGTGTGTGGTGTGTGTGTGGTGTGTGTGTGTGGTGTGTGTGTGTGGTGTGTGTGTGTGTGTGGTGTGTGTGTGTGGTGTGTGTGTGTTCGGTCATACAATCCCCGGTAGCAGTTCAAAGTTTGCTTACTCTAAACTGCGTCATTGACTAAAATATATACTAATGCAATCGTGGTTTAGGCCGCCTGAATCTCCTGACTTATCACCAGGTCAAAAGTAAACCGTTTTTGTTTTCCTTTTATTCATGCTGCTCCCTTAGGCCTGTTTCACATGTCAGTGAAAAACAGACGTTCTTCACGGACGTGTAATACACGCACATGTCCCTCAGTGTTACGTGATTCACGGCACACGTGGGTTATCCATGTGCAATTCGTGATTGCACATGGACGTATGCTCACCTGCCCCGTTTCTGCTCTCCATGGTGCTGAAGTCTCCAGCTCTGTAGCGTCCGTCCACCGCTCTCTGCAGCTACTTTCGGGTCGGCTCTGTCTGCATTCATAAATATACATGAGCCGGGTAGGAAGCTGCAGAGAGCACAGGCTGCTCAGGTACGTGTTTCACAGATCACACCACTGCGTGATCCGTGGGACATCAGTGATGCCAGAAAAAAATGGACATGTCTCCATGCGGCAATCACGGACACGTGTGTATGCCGCAGAGAGACATGGTCAGTGAAAAATCACTGATGTGCGCGCAGACCCATTCATTATAATGGGTCTGCGAGTGTGTATGTCAGTGATTCTGGTACGTATAAAAAAAAAACCCCAAAAAAACCACAAACGTACCAGAATCACTGACGTCTGAAACGGGCCTTAAGAAGTTTTTTCTTTTAACAAAAAAATTTAACTGAGACATGTTTACAATGATAGTCATTCTATTATAAAGTGTAACAACTACATGAAAATACTTTGAATGTGGAAAATTTAGATTGTCTTGTTACATTGATAATGATGGCAACATTTCATTTTTTTTTTTTTTGTAGGAAGATTCACGTGTTCTTCGTGTGAAGGTTATTGCTGGATTTGGACTGGCAAAGAAAGATCTTTTAGGTGCAAGGTGAGCTAAAGTGTGCATTTGTTTTATGGGTTTCTCAATTTATTTGTCCGATTTTATAGCCAGTCTAAATATGATGTTTCTAATGTGGCCATGTATAATATGCTGGACGTCCTACCATAGTCATGTCAGTAACAACATACCTGGAAAAATAATGGAGATATCAGGAAAATGAATTGCCCACTGAGGGGCCATGTGAGAATTCAATGCTATTGTGGAGGGTCCAAACAAGCTGAAATGTAAAGGATCTTCCATCCTCAAAACTCATTTTAAACTAATCAGATGGTTTAGTGTACTTTGACCCTAGAAAAATATTTTACTTTAGTTTTGATTGTTCATAAAATTCCCTTTTTAAAGGGAACCTTACAGGTCCTTAGTGCCCCCAGAACCACCAGAACTTGTATCTACCTAACAGTTCCTTTATTACATTAGACACATAAATAGATCTTTTAGAAAAAATATTTCTGAAGTATGTTTGATCTATTAAAATGAACATTTTGACTAGTTGATGGGGTGTTATTGTTAGTTCCTGAGACTAGTCGACCCAATTACCAGATCTTCAGTCCCATGATGACCTGATTCACAAGAGCAGAAGTAATCGCCAGTGCGCCACATGCGGCTTTGTTCCCTTTATATCATTGAACCTCTGAAACAAAGTGTATGCGTTCCGACTTCAGAGGAGCACAGGTGCATGATCGCAAATGCTGATGACTGCTGTTCTTCCACTCCTCTGTGTAAGTGAGCGGTCTTCACTTCCGGTAATGCTCCTACACCCAGCTTCAGAGGCTTAAGCCCTTCCCGACCATGGACGGAAAGATCAGTCATGGTGCCCTGGGCCTTAAAGACCAAGGACGGATCTTTCCGTCATGGCGGAATCGCCACACCGGAGCCTCCGGTGATTGCAATCGGGTAACACAAACCGCAGATTCGGTGAGGAGGGGACCTGTACCTGACCTCAGGAGGGGTGCTGCCTCCTCCCCGGACCTACGGAGGCTGTGATTGGCTGACGAACGCCGCTCAACCATTCACAGCCACTGTAATGTTCCAGCCATTTAAAGTGACTGAAACATTGAAATCCAGCCCTGGCCAGTGCAGCTATAGCACTGGCCATTGGCTGGAGCTGGGTGACCTCACTGGATCACCCTCCCCCAGCTCCAGTAGCTCTGATTGGAGAGATCAGCCTTGTGACCGATCTCTCCAATCACAGTGGACCTGTTGCCGGTGACCGCCCCATCAGCTTTACTTGTTGGCCCTGCAGCACACCAGCACAGTGAGTGTATACAGTGCAATTGCAGGGCGACAAGATCCGGTCCCATGCTGTTATGTGACCGGAGCATGGGACCCGGAAGTTGCCGCACTGCCATTGCACTGTATGAAACCGGCGAAAAGCCTCCCGATCCGCCGCTGCCCTCCGATCTGCCACCTGCCTCCCCGATCTGCTGCCCCCACCCCCACCCCCACACCTCCCGATCCGCCGCCCTCCATCTGCCACAGTGCCACCGCTCCCCCCGATCTGCTGCCCAGCCCCTTTCCCTCGTGATCGGCTGCTCGTCCCCTCACCTCCGTGATGTGCTGCCAGCCCCCTCCACTCGAGATCGGCTGCCCGCTTCCTCCTCCCTTATGTGCTGCCCGGCCCCGCCCCCTCTCCTGTTATGTGCTGCCCGGCCCCGCCCCCTCTCCTCTGTTATGTGCTGCGCGCCCCCTCCCCTCCCCTCCGTTATATGCTGCGTGCCCCCTCTCTGTTATGTGCTGCCCGTCCCCTCCCCCCCCCTCCGTTATATGCTGCGTGCCCCCTCTCCTCCGTGATGTGCTGCCCGCTCCCCCCCCACCTCTCACCCCCGACGTGATTGGCTACCCGCTCCCTCCCCTCCGTCACCCCCGGGATGTGTGCTCCCTCCCCTCTGTCACCCCCGGGATGTGTGCTCCCTCCCCTCTGTCACCCCCGGGATGTGTGCTCCCTGCCCTCCGTCACCCCCAGTGATGTGTGCTCACTGCCCTCCGTCACCCACCGGGATGTGTGCTCCCTGCCCTCCGTCACCCCCCGGGATGTGTGCTCCCTGCCCTCCGTCACCGCCCCGGGATGTGTGCTCCCTGCCCTCCGTCACCCCCCGGGATGTGTGCTCCCTGCCCTCCGTCACCCCCCGGGATGTGTGCTCCCTGCCCTCCGTCACCCCCCGGGATGTGTGCTCCCTGCCCTCCGTCACCCCCCGGGATGTGTGCTCCCTGCCCTCCGTCACCCCCCGGGATGTGTGCTCCCTGCCCTCCGTCACCCCCCGGGATGTGTGCTCCCTGCCCTCCGTCACCCGTCTCTCACCCTCCCCGATCTGCTGCCTCCTTCATCTCCTGTGATCCAGCTGCCTAGATCCATCCTGTAGGGTAACTATCCCCAATCTCCCCTCCCACTCCCCTTCCCCCCCTTCCCCTCCCCATCCTCTGCCGCTCCTGCATCCACTGCGCCCTCTCCCAGCCGCCCCCACCCTCTCCCAGCCGCCTCCGTCTCACAATCACAGATGCTCCCTTTATATGCCGCTGCCCCCCCCATCTGCCGCTGTTCTGATCCATCCTGTAAGTATTGTTCGTGGCTTTTTTCTAACTATCCCCAATCGCATCTCCCACTCCCTCTTCCCCCCCCCCCCCCCTCCTCCCCCACCTGCTTGCCGCCAAGTGCTGATTAGGTACGTAATTGTTGCTCTAGTTTTTGCTTTTTTTTTGTGCACCCCAAATAAAAAAAAAAACAAAACAAAACTTGAACAATTAGGTACCTGATCAGCAATCGTCCTGCAGTCGTACTCTACTTTGGACAGGACTTCTTTTTTCCATCCCACCTTGTCCCCCCCCCCCTTTTTTTGCAGAACATTCGTGCGTGCGCCCTGTTTTTCTTTTTTTGTTTTTTTTTTCTATGCCATGGGGGTCTAGTTTCCAAAATGGGGTCACATGTGGGGGAGCTCCACTGTTTCGGCACCTCAGGGGCTCTCCAAACGCAACATGGTGCGGCTAACGATTCCATCTAATTTTCTGTTCAAAAAAGTCAAATGGCGCTCCTTCCCTTCCGAGTCCTGCCGTGCGCCCAAACAGTAGTTTTTCGCCACATATGAGCTATCTGTGTGCTCAGAAGAAATTGCCCAACAAATTTTGGCGGTTCATTTAATCCTGCTACCCTTGTGAAATGCAATATTTGAGGCTAAATTAACATTTTTGTTGCAAAAAGTAAAATGTTCATTTTTTTCCTTCCACATTGCTTTAGTCACTGTGAAGCACCTGAAGGGTTAATAACCTTTTTGAATGTGGTTTTGAGTAGCCTGAGGGGTGCCGTTTTTGGAATGGTGTCACTTTTGGGTGTTTTGTGTCATGTAGACCTTTCAAAATCGCTTCAAATGTGATGTGGTCCCTAAAAAAGTGGCTTTGTAAATTTTGTTGTAAAAATGAGAAATTGCTCATAAACTTCGAACCCCCTATAACTTCCTTTAAAAAATTTTTTTTTCCCAAAATTGTTCTGATGTAAAGTAGACATGTGGGAAAGTTATTTATTAATTATTTTGTGTCGTATGTCTCGTTGGTTTTAGAGCATAAAAATTAAAAGTTTGAAAATTACAAAATTTTCGCGAAATTTTGTTTTTTTTCCCACAAAGAAACGCAAAAAATATCGGCCTAAATTTACCACTATCATGAAGCCCAATATGTCACGAAAAAAACAATCTCAGAATCACGGGGATCCGTTGAAGCGTTTCAGAGTTATAACCTCATAAAGTGACACTGGTCAAAATTGCAAAAAATGTCCTGGTCTTTAGGGTCAAAATAGGCTTGGGGCTGAAGGGGTTAATTATGTGAGTGAACAAAACCACACGTGCGCTTGATTTGTGGAGTGCTGGCGTTGATGCCGGGTGTTGTAAATCATGTTATCACACCCACAGGGTCGTGATAACATGCTAAGTGGGCGAACTAAAGCCCCATCAACTAGTCAAAGGGTTTCTAAAGTTGGACTTTGGACACAGATGTTTAGAAAACGTTTTTCTAATGTAATAAAAAGGCTGTTAGGGTACCTTCACACTTAGCGATGCATCAGCGATCCGACCAGCGATCTGACCTGGTCAGGATCGCTGCTGCATCGCTACATGGTCGCTGGTGAGCTGTCAAACAGGCAGATCTCACCAGCGACCAGTGAACAGCCTCCAGCCAGCAGCGATGTGCAAGCGACGCTGCGCTTGCACGGAGCCGCCGTCTGGAAGCTGCGGAGACTGGTAACTAAGGTAAACATCGGGTATGGTTACCCGATGTTTACATTAGTTACCAGCGCACAGCTGTGTGTGCAGGGAGCAGGGAGCCGCGCACCCTGAGCGCTGGCTCCTTGCTCTCCTAGCTACAGTACACATCGGGTTAATTAACCCGATGTGTAATGCAGCTACATGTGCAGAGAGCAGGGAGCCGGGCACACTGAGCGCTGGCTCCTTGCTCTCCTAGCTGCTGTACACATCGGGTTAATTAACCCGATGTGTACAGCAGCTTCATGTGCAGAGAGCCGGAGCCGGCAGCACAGGCAGCGTGAGAGCTGCAGAGGCTGGTAACTAAGGTAAATATCGGGTAACCACCTTGGTTACCCGATGTTTATCTTGGATACAGCATACCTCAGCTGTCAGACGCCGGCTCCTGCTCCCTGCTCGCTTCATTTGTCGCTCTCTCGCTGTCACACACAGCGATCTGTGTGTCACAGCGGGAGAGCGGCTTTGAAGAAAACGAACCAGGGCTGTGTGTAACGAGCAGCGATCTCGCAGCAGGGGCCAGATCGCTGCTCAGTGTCACACACAGCGAGATCGCTAATGAGGTCACTGCTGCGTCACAAAAAGCGTGACTCAGCAGCGATCTCGGCAGTGAGCTCGCTGTGTGTGAAGCACCCCTTAGGCAGGAAATTTAGATGGGTAGACACAACTGGTGGTTTTGGGGGCACGGGGGACCGGGTACCTTTTTAATCCTTATACAAATGTGGGTGCTCAGTGCACACTGGCTGTGCAGAAGATAAGCAGGTGCACACACATCCGTAGCTCCTGTTTGCTCCACTCCGTGCAGATTGTGGAGTAAAGGTACCGTCACACAACGAGATCGCTAGCGAGATCGCAGCTGAGTCACGGTTTCTGTCACGCAGTAGCGATCCCGTTAGCGACCTTGTTATGTGTGACACCTACCAGCGATCAGGCCCCTGCTGTGAGATCGTTAGTCGTTGCAGAATGGTCCAGGCCATTTTCATCAAAGGCGATGTCCTGCTGGGCAGGACACATCGCTGTGTTTGACACTGTGTGACAGGGTCACAGTGACTGCTGAGATCGTTATACATGTCGCTACTGCGACCTGTATTGTTCCTGCATCGCTGGTAAGATCTGACTGTGTGACATCTCACCTGCGACCTCCCAGCGACTTGCCTGCGATCCCTATCAGGTCGCATCATTTTCGGGATCGCTGGTAAGTCGTTGTGTGTGACTGGGCCTTAAGGCTTCATGCAGTAGGCACAATATAGGTTATCGCGTCTACTGTTGAGATTCACAGAATGATTTGGTGGAAGAGGGAGCTAAAAGTCCCTCTCCTCCTACACTGTATACAACTGTATCTTCATCCAGGTATGCAGGTAGCCTTGAAACTAAGACGCCGGGAGAGGGGATTCTGGTACCTGTAGAGTACAGAACCCCCTCCCCTTCCTCCTTCCCAACTCACAGGTAGTACTCCACTTTTACCAGCACTTTTGCTGTCCATGTCCATACAGGTCAAGATCAACAAAAGGGCTGAATGCAGTCAAGGGCCCGCAGGTTTCAAAAACTAATTTTTTTTATACCCTTCAGCCCTTTTAAAATGGAGCCGATCTGCAGTACCTGGCAGCAGCAGCTACACACTGAATAGAGCAGTCCTGTTCAGGTCTGTTCAATGTTTACATCAATCTGCCCCGGAGCTGATAACAGCTATTTTAGTGGGGTACGGAGGGTCAGACCCCAATCATGTGATATTGATGACCTACCCAGCAGGCACCGATGGTACTGACTACCTGACATTATATAGACAGAAGTGCTTGTCAGTTTGCGGAAATCTACACTAACAAGAGTAAGTGGCCAACCCCTTTAACTCCTATGTCTGATTCATGAAGGCTTTTATACCAGAATTGTCATAAAAAGCTTTGCTTTGCAGTTTTGACATCATTAGAAGCTATACCAATACTGTAGTTTGCAACTTTTGCTGTTCTCGTGCCATTTTTGCACAGCTCAGTCAGTGAGCTGACTCCAGCACAGCCCCCCACATCAATATCTGCATGAACAAGGGCATTTGGGATCAGTCGCAGCTAAAGTGTTCGTATTTATCAATATAACCTATATTTTAATTTTTAATTACATTTTTTTTTTTTCTTTTCTTTCAGTGATCCGTATGTGAAATTGTCACTTTATGATCCAGGAAATGGAATATTAACAAGCATCCAAACAAAAACTGTTAAAAGGGTAAATTTAGTATTTTCAATTATTTACAGTATGATGGTACTGATGAAGCTATGTTATGAGAAACACATTCTTTCTCGAACGTTCCCAAACACACAAATGTTTATTTGAGGAGCACTCCGGGGAGATAATGTGTTCATATGAGCATAAACTATAAAGCCTTGCATCGATTTCAGTTGCCAGTATGTGCTATTTAGACCTTTTCATTGTGATGCAGATGCGGCTGCGGAGCGCTCCCACTCACGGGGACGCTACTTCATAGGTGTGGCTTGCTGGTAACTTCTAATAGTGTTTCCCTGGAAATACCACTGGGTCTTATATTATTTTTTCTTCAAAAATATGCACTAGGGCGTATTTACAGGGGATGCCTTATATTTTCCCATGAAAAACAATCCACATTTATTCTTGAACAAAAAATCAACAATTATTCAAACATTATTAGAATGTTATCCCATTCTAAAACGTCAACATTTTGTGTTAATCCTACTACCGGCTCAGATGCACATTTTCTTATCTGATCAGCTATTCTCATGGTGCAGAACCATTATACGTCACAATTACAACATCAGCTGCTGGTCGGTAATTGACAAGCAATTGGTATTGCGGTGCAGTGTGTCACTTTGTGCAGCAATACATTTCAAATGAAATTAAGCGCTGACGCTGGCAGCCCCCTGGACCAGGCCTCGATCCTCAAGGGATCTACAGTGCCTTCAAGCAGCATGAAGCAGCCTTGGGGACCACATGCGGCTCACGGGCTGCGTGTTTGAGACTCCTGAAGTTTTTTTTTTTTTTTTTCTGCAATCACATTTTCTAAACCATAATGTTGACAAACCTGGGCCCATTGGTTCTGAGGTATACAGCAGGAGTAAATAAGTATTGCACACTCTTACTGAAATTAATTTAATACTTCATATAAAACCCTTTGTTAGTGAGACTCCTCCTGTATGGAGAAACTAGTTGCATGCATAGCTCAGGTGTGATTTTGGCCCATTTTCCCACATACTCTTCAAATCCCGAAGGTTCTGTTGGCTCCTTCTATGAACTCTGAACTTTTAGTTCCTTTGTTAAATTTTCTATTGAATTCAGGTCAGGTGATCGGCTGGGCCATTTTAGCAGCTTTTTTTTTTTTTTCCTCTGAAACCAATCGAGCATTTCCTTGGCTGTGTGTTTGGGGTTAATGTCTTGCTGAAATGTCCACCCTCGTTTTTATCTTAATCATCCTAGTAAATGGTAGTATATTTATATTAATGTTTCGGTATATTTGTCCATTCATCTTTCCTTCCTATGACGTTTGTTTATATTTATATATAAGTACAGATAGCTGCTCTGTGTGTTACTGGATTACAAATTGGCACTTCATCCATGGATTGCACAATTCCCTAAAGGTGCCCAGCGATTACGGGCCACTTTAAAAGACTCTTCGCCTCCTTGGGACCTTAATCTAGTCCTTCGATTTCTCTTCGGACCTCTTTTTATTCCATTGACAATGGTCTTTCTCTTAAACTTTCATTAAAGACATTATTCTTGGTGGCAATTACAAGTGCAAAGAGAGTCAGAGAGTTACAGGCCTTCTCCATTCAGGAACCATATTTACGTATCCGGGATGATTGTGTCATTTTCAAGCTTGATCCGGAATTCTCCCCGAAGGTGATATCTTAGAAAAATCTGAACAACGAAGTGGTACTTCATTCCTTCCTTCCTTCCTTGTGCCCACCCGAAGAATCCGAAAGAACAGGAACTTCATTCGCTGGATGTCTGAAGAGCATTTTTGGCCTATTTGGATGCAACCCGGGACTTGAGAGTGGACTCCATTATTTATTCAGTTCTGAGGAAAAAATAAGGGCAAAAAGGCCTCAAAGTCCACCCTAGCTAGATGGCTTAAGTCTTTGATTGGGTTAGCCTATTCTTCAGAAGGGTTAGAATTCCCGGGGGTTCTTCGGGCCTACTCCACTAGAGCTCCTTCCACTTCATGGGCAGCTAGAGCAGGAGCTTCCTTGGAACAAATTTGTGCAGCAGCTACATAGTCATGGCCCAACACCTTCTGCAGGCATTATAAATTAGACATCCTTTCAGCCCAGAAAATGTCTTATGGACGTAAAGTCCTACAGGCAGTGGTCAATCCCTAAGGCGTTTTATTTGGTATCCTACTGTGGTGCTGTTATGAGGGACGACCTGGAAAGTAGGCATTAGAGCTACTGGTAATGATGTTTCCAGGAGTCCATCACTACCGCACCCGTAGTTTCCCTCCCTGTATGCATATGTGACATTAACGTGTGTTAGAGTTCAATAAAATGAAGTTGCATCCATCCTGGTGTGATCCTTAAAGCACTGGAGAGGAGAGGAGCGGGAGGGAGGGTCTTTTAACCTCTTGTGTGTTTCCTGTCCCTACAGAGGATAGGGGTAAACCCTTCTATGGTGCTGTCATGATTGACTCCTGGAAACATCATTACCAGTAGGCCTAATGCCTACTTTTATAGTGTTCAAAAGTAGCAAAAACATCAAAATCAGGTATCCCTGTAATATCCAACTGACGAATATACTGTCTGATCTCTTTTATCAAAAGGTGAATGATGTAGAAAAAAAAAGATCAATTCTTGAACTGATATTGATTTTAATACTGCATCCCATAAGTCAATGTAATGCTTGGTTGCGATGTCATGCGAATCCTTCATGTATTCAGTGCCGGCTTGTCTCTCCTCGCCTTTTGGAGACTGGGTAGATCAGTAGGAAGTGAGCGCCAGCTGCAGCATTTGTTTCTTGTTGATTAACTTGTTTGGTCTGAAGGCAGGGAGACAGAAGCCGGTGCTGATTGGACGTGGGGGCCCGCATGATGTCACGTCAGGTGATCCCCAGGAACACTATTACCGGCACTGCTGGAACCACACCAGCCGCAGAGGTGAGTATAGGGTTGTGTTTTTTTTTTTTACCTGGTGGAAACCTATGGATTCAGAAGGGGTTGTCCTATTAGTGGACAACACTTTTAACCCCTTAACGACTGCCAATATGTTTTAAAACTGCAGCTGGGGTAGCTGAGACATTGGCTCTGTCACCAAGGGGTTAAGCTGCTTTTACCCAGGCTGACAATTTTAGATTTTTAACAATAACATCCCATTTTTCATTCTATTTGGGTTATGTGACTAGGTTGAGCGACTGAACAGTGTTGTAGTAATTTTTAAAAATGTATTAATACATTTTTATTTCTGTAGTAAGAGGAGTGAGGGCCCTGCTCAAGCTTACAAGCTGAGATTGGGTTCTATTTAAGCTATGTTTTAACTGGGCACTTTTCACAGCGTTTTTGGGCTCCAAACTGCATGACTTTGCTTCCCTAGCAAAGTCTATGACCTTTAATTTTTGCTGTCTGCACACAACTTTTTTTTTTTTTTTTTTTTTTTTTTTAAGCTGCATTTTTGAACTAAAAAAAAAAATGGTCATGTCAATTCTTTCCTGCGTTTTACTGCGTTTTTCACCCATGCAATGCATTGGAAAAACGCAGCCTGAAATGTGTTGAAAACTAATGCGTTTTTACCACTGCATTTTTGCTGCAGGTGCGTATGTTTGCAGCCAAAAACGCAGCGTTTTTGAGAAGTGCAAAAACGTCCTAGTGCGCACATAGCCTAAAGGGGTTATTCGGCTTATTTTGGCTTTTATCATTTCACTATTGCGCTACATTGGGGCAGGTACGTAGATAGCAACTACCTACCTGCCCTACGGTCAGCCCCTCTCCCCCGGCTCAGAGCGGTCATGTGACCGCACATGCCGTGATTTTGCTGCTTCCTGTGACGTCACGTTGACAGGGGCAGTAGCTTGTTGACGGGCATCACAGGTACTGTGCTTGGAGTACCCGTCCCCTTCCCCGCACATTCCGTAGTGCAGTGGTGTCTCACTTTGCGCCTGATCCTGCTTGCGGCGTGCAGGTCTGTGGCCCCTTGGTGATCGTGATCACTGCCTGTGCTGGGGCCGCGCAGTCAGCGCTTTATATCAAAGGACCGCTTCCCTGGCGCTGCTCAGACGTCAGCTCTGTATAGAGCTACTGCAGTGATCAGCCAATCAGACGTCAGCATCTGATCACTGGAGAAGCTGCATAGAGAGCGCAGCGCCCGGGAATCTGTCCTCTGAGCTCTGTCAGCGTTGACCCTTGCACCGGCAGCATTCATCAAGGAAGCTGCGGCCGCAAGAAGCAGGACACCGAGGGAACGGTGACAGGTGAAAAGGATTTTATTTTGGTGTTTGTTTTTTTTTTGCGTTTGTGTGAAGAATGGCACAATAGGGGACACTATTACAGGATGGAGCACTGCTACAAGAGGAGGAGCCCAAAGGGACATTACTATAGGATAAGCATAAGGATGAGGCACAATACTATAGAATGGGCACATTTATTACAAGATGGGCACAAGGATGGGGCACATTATTACATTATATGTGCCCATATTGTCCTCTGTTAGGTCAGTGCTGGGCAGAATACTGACAGCCAATTAGTTTGCAGAGGGTGGGGCTGGACAGTGAGGTTGCGTGGTGCCAGCTCTGACTGTGAGGTTTGGCATAAGAAGATTTCATGTTTGGTTGAGCTGCAGGTAAAGTGTCTGCAGAGAATAAAGGGATAATTCAAGAGGAACAAATGTCAGAAACAAAAAAAAATAATGTAGGGGTATTTTATATGACAAAACAGCACAGATTAGCTTAAAATTATTTTTTACAGTTTGTCGGACAACTCCTTTAAAAGTGTTCCGGTAATGTGCATTAGATCGTTAAAGCAAATGAAAAAAATTCTTGTTCATCTTTCTAAAAATGAACCGTGCCAAATAGCTTGTTAAATCGTTCAACAATTTGAACAAAAAGTAAGCGTAGAAATTAAAATCCTAAATAGTTAATTGTGTTCAAAGTAAAAAAAAAGAGCATCGGAACAAATATTTGTATTATCGGGAAAAAGGTCACTTTGCTGACTCGATTACACTTTGTACAGTATCAGTGGATGTGTGTACAATACTTTATGAATTTGAATTGGTGATACTTGGTATAACTTATGGGATTTGAATGCTGAACTACAGAATTATCTGTCTGTGATCACGCTGCATGTTTGCGTGATTGCTAATCAATCATTTGATTTACGATTCTTGTCATGTGTAAACGCTTGGCTGACATGTTTTGCTTGTTGTGTTATGGTCACATTGTTCCCAGTTTAATGGATTATCTGTTTGTCTCATTGAATACTGAGGCCTCATTTAGATGTCTGATTTTTATCAGTGTTTTGAAGATTATTTTCTGTCAGTTTTCATCATCAATATTCACTGACTTTTCACTAATGGAGGAAAAAAAACAAACATGTAAAGCTTCTCCTGCCCGTTGCTGAGTTCACACTGACTGCATACGGATACCAACATCATGGACCCTTAGGGGTACTTCTCACATAGCGAGATCGCTGCTGAGTCACAGGTTTTGTGACGTACCAGTGACCTCATTAGCGATCTCGCTGTGTGTGACGCTAAGCAGCGACCTGGCCCCTGCTGTAAAATTGCTGATCGTTACACACTGTTCTGGTTCAAATTTTTGCTCGTTGGTCTCCCGCTGTGCAGCACACATTGTCGTGTTTGACGGCGGGAGACCAACGAGCACCGACTCTGTAAGCAGCGTACGCTGGTAACCAGGGTAAATATCTGGTACCTAAGCAAAGCGCTTTAATTAGTTACCCGATATTTACCCTTGTTACCAGCGTACACCGCTTAGCGCTGGCTCCCTGCACACGTAACCAGGGTACACATCGGGTTACTAAACAAAGCGCTTTGCTTAGTTACCAGATATTTACTCTGGTTACCAAGCGCAGAGTCGCTGGTGGCTGGTGAGATCTGCCTGATTGACAGCTCACCAGCGACCATGTAGCGACGCACCAGCGATCCTGACCAGGTCGTATCGTGGTCGGAAACGCTGGTATGTTGTTTAGTGAGACGATACCCTTAGATTGGGTGATTTTGATCCATGACACTTTTTTTTTTTTTTTTTTTTTTTGGGGGGGGGGGGGGGGCTTGGTTGACAATAAGAATGGACATGTGAGTAGCACCATAGACTAATATGGGTACATGTTCTACCCTTGAAAAAGACATTTACATAACTCATGAATGTCTGCAGTCTCATGTCTATGTTGCAATCTAAATCCTCAGACAATGTGATTTCAGACAAAACTCTGCAATTATGATTTACCATGACAGATGAAATTTGCTTTGGACTTCATCTATATTTTCTAAAGATACATTTAGAACACAGGCCACATGCAGTCCAAAGTGACTATCTACGTCTATGTATTGACTGGTTCCATCAAAAGGTTCTGTTTGAATTATGTTCTTCAGGGATCTAGATGAAAACCCCAGCAAAAGATTTCAGCGTAGAGCACAAGGGTATACAGTAATGGCCGAAAGCATTGGCTCCCTTGAAATTGTTCCAGAAAATGAAGTATTTCACCCCAAAAATTATTTCACTTAGACCTGTTTTATCATATACGTTTATTTCCTTTTGTGTTGGAACAACAACAAAAAATTCAGAGCAAAAAAAGGCAAATAGGACATAATTTCACACACAATCCCAAATATGGAATGGACAAAGTTGTTGCACCTTTCCAAAATTGTGGGTAAACCACTTTTTAAATCATGTGATGCTCATTCACACTCACCTGTGGCAAGTACCGTATTTTTCGCTTTATAAGATTCACCTGATTATAAGATGCACCCCCAAATTTGGTGAAGGACAAGAGAGAAAGTGTTTTTTAATGTTAAATTGAGCCAGTCTTATAATGCCAGTGTCCGTCTAACAAATCATATAGAGTATATGTCCCTCATAGACCCCATCCTAAAATTAGCCCCCTTAATATGGATATGGCCCCCTTATATTGAATATAGCCCCCTACAGCTGGCACATGTCCCCCTGTGCTGCCCATGGCCTCCTATGGATGGCACACGATCCCCTGTGTTTGATATGGCCCCATGCTGCTGCTCATAGTAAAATAAAAAACTCTTTACTTACCTTCTACAGCGCTGTCCTCCCTCGTGTCTCCCTCCATGCTGCTGAGCTAATGCACTTCCTGGTTCTCTGTGCCGGTCATGTGACAGCAGAGTGACATCATGGGCAGAAGCATGAGGGCCATATCTAACACGGGGGGGCTGCATGTGCCATCAAAGGGGGGTGCAGGCACATATACGGTAATATGCGCCGCTCCCCCAGCCCATCACCGCGGTGTGGTTTCAGCACCATGGTGATGGACAGCGGCAGTGCATATATGAGCAGGATATCTCCCGCTGCCTCCTGCAGCCTTCACCAGCCTTCACCAGCCTCCACCAGCCTACCTCAGTCTCCAGCACCGCTCCAGAGCTGCTCCCACCTCCCCTGGGCCCTGCAGTATATAATCCGTATATTCAAATTATAAGACGCACCCCCTACTTTCCCCCAAAATTTGAGGGAACAAAAGTGCATCTTATAAAGGGAAAAATACGGTAATTGGTGTGGGCAATATGAAAATCACACCTTAAACCAGATAAAGGGGGGATAAGTTGACTCAGTCTTTGCATTGTGTGTGTGTGTATCACACTAAGGGATACTTTGCACGCTGCGACATCGCTACTGCGATATCGTCGGGGTCAAATCGAAAGTGACGCATATCCAGCGCTGGTAATGACGTTGCATCGTGTAAAGCCTAGATACGCCGATAAACGATCGCAAAAGCGTTGTAAATCGGTGATCTGTGTAGCGTCGGACATTTTCATAATGTCGCACCAATAGGAGATACGATGTTGTTCCTCGTTCCTGGAGCGTAGGAGCGAGGAACATCTTCTTACCTGCCTCCACCGGTTATGCGGAAGGAAGGAGGTGGGCAGGATATTTACATCCCGCTCATCTCCGCCCCTCCGCTTCTATTGGCCGCCGGCCGTGTGACGTCGCTGTGACACCGCACGACCCGCCCCCTTAGGAAGGAGGCGGGTTGCCAGCCAGAGCGACGTTGCAGGGCTGGTATGTGCGTGTGAAGCTGCCGTAGCGATAATGTTCGCTACGGCAGCTATCACAAGATATTGCATGTGCGATGGGGGCGGGTACTATCGCGCTCGGCATCGCAAGCGTCGGCTAGCGATGTCGCAGCGTGCAAACTCCCCATAAGCATGGAGAACAGATAGAGAAGAGATCTGTCTTAGGACTTAAACAAAATTATTGAAAAATATCAACAATCTCCAGGCTACAAGTCCATCTCCAGTGATCTTGATGTTCCTTTGTCCACGGTGCACAATATTATAAAGAAGTTTACAATCCACGGTACTGTAGCTATTCTCCCTGGATGTTTGGAATTTTTTCCAAAATCATGTCATGTAACTAGGGAAACCTTACCAAACAGAAGAACCCTGGACATCTAACGCATTGTCTTTTTTGTCTATGGTTCTATTTGTATGTACCACACTCTAAGTCACTTTATTTCTGGTGGTGGTTACCCCCGCTAGAGGGTAGCAAGGACGGTGAGGCTGACTAACACCTCCAGCAGAAAATAGGCTCACTGATAGTGAAGATATCTAACCATTTCCAAGGAAGGTAGTCACAGTATATATATTTATCAGTATTACCCTGACAGTGACCAACCAACGTCTTCACTTTATCCTCTTCCAGAACCATTGTCTGAGGCTGTCCTCAGGCGAGGGTATTGTTTGCCTGACACCTGCACTTTGTATTTATGTCTATATGTGATCTTAAATATGTTTGATGAGAAGAACAATACAACTGTTCTGTTTTAATATTTATGAAACTTAATAAAACTATTTTTATGAGAGTAGACTTAATAGTGGTGTTCTTAGGAAAATTACTACCTCTATATATATTTTCCCAGTGGTTTGAGACACGCAGCAGATTGCAGGCACACGCACACATCGCATCACATCCAGCGCTTACGGCCGCAGGGAATGATGAGAGCAAGTCACGTGTCCGGCCACAGGTCTTGTTCTGCACTGCCTCTCAGGATTCTGCCGGCGAGAAGAGGTGTGTGTGTGTGTGTGTGTGTGTGTGTGTGTGTGTGTGTGTGAGATCTGATGTGTGTGTGTGTGTGTGTGATCTGATTGTGTGTGTGTGTGTGTGTGATCTGATGTGTGTGTGTGTGTGTGATCTGATGTGTGTGTGTGTGTGTGTGTGTGTGTGTGTGATCTGATGTGTGTGTGTGTGTGTGTGTGTGTGATCTGATGTGGGTGTGCGATAGCTACAGGTCCTGCCGCTCAGCGTCAGGTGAGTGTAATTGCCGTGTGCCGCTGTCTATAATGAAGTGTCCTGCAGTATCTGTAACCTTTTTAGCTGCACGGACACTTCATTATTGATCCATGACTAGGGCTTTTTTTCGGGGGAGGGCTTATATTTAAGCCTTGCTCCGAAAATGCTGAAAATCCCGGCTAGGGCTTATTTTTGGAAAAACACGGTAAGCCAAATGCCAAAATGAGAGAATGTTTTAAGGCATTTTTTTTTTATTTATGCTGTCTGCAAAGTTAAAGGTTTACATACACTAAGAGTAAATGCCTTTTAAACGATATGGGCAGCCCATATGATGTCATGTCTTTGGAAGCTTCTGATAGGTTTATTGGCAACATCTGAGTTTATTAGAGACACACCTGTGAATGTACTTTAATGCACACCTGAAACACACTGCTTCTTTGTGTAGCATCATGGGAAAGTCAAAAGAAATCAGCCAAGATCTCAGGAAGAGAATTGTGAACTTGCACAAGTCTTGTTCATCCTAGGGTACAATTTCCTGATGCCTGAAGGTGACTCGTTCATCTGTACAAACAATTATATGCATGTACAAACAAGATGAGAATGTCCAGCAATCATACTGCTCAGGAAAGAGACTTGTTCTGTGTACCAGAGATGAATGTGCTTTGGTCATACATGTACATATCAACCCAAGAGCAAAGGCAAAAGACCTTGTGAAGACTGTGGAAGATGGTAAGATAGTGTCATTATCCACAGTGAAATGAGTACTGTATCAACATGGGTTGAAAGACCACTGTGTCAGGAAGAAGCCATTACTTCAAAAGAAATATGAAAAAGACCTATTAATGTTTGCAAATGCACACAAGAACAAAAACCTTAAATTGGAGACATGTCCTGTGGTCTGACGAAACTAAAATTGAACTGTTTGGCCATAATGACGATCGTTACGTTTGTAAGAAAAAAAGAGAAGCTTTGAAGACTAAGAACACAATACCAACTGTGAAACATAGGGGTGGCAGCATTAGGTTGTAGCTTTTTTTTTTTTTTTTTTTCCTTTTTTTTTCCTGCAGGAGGAACTGGTACACTTCACAAAATAGATGGCATCATGAGGAAAGATTATGTGGCAATATTCAAGCAACATCATCAAGCCATGATCTCAATCCTATTGAGAATTTATGGGCAAAGCTGAAAAGGCCGGTGCGAGCAAGGTGACCTACAAACATGGCTGTTTACACTCAGTTGTGTCAGGCTGAATGGGCACAAACTCCTACCAACTATTGTGAGAAGCTGGTGGAAGGATATCCAAAATGTTTGACCCAAGTCAATAGTACAAAATACTAATGCAATGTATGTAAACTCTTGACTTTGCAGAAAGTAATAAAAATGCTTTAAAACATTCTCATTATTCTGGCATTTGGCAAATATAAATAATTTTGGTTCCTAATTGACCTAAAACGGGAAAAGTTTATTCTGATTCCATGTAAGATCGTGAGAAAAACATGCAGATGGGTCTTTTATAGATAGTGGATGGAAACCTCTGGTTTCAGCTGTATGAGGGAGTCTGCGTTGGAGTCAGAATCATTGAGGAGTTGGAGTCGGAGGTTTGGCGTAAGGCCCTGTCACACACAGATAGATCTTTGGCAGATCTGTGGTTGTAGTGAAATTGTGGACAATCAGTGCCAGGTTTGTGGCTGTGTACAAATGGAACAATATGTCCATGATTTCACTGCAACCACAGATCTGCCAAAGATTTATCTCTGTGTGTGATGGGGCCTTTATCGACGCCATTGCCCTGGGGTACCACGTATTTGTGCGCACATACTGCTGCTGAAATGAGCATGACAAATCTTTGGCTATCATCTTTGCCTGCGTTGCCACCAGAGGTCAAATATACAGGTTTCTTCTGTCCATAGTTAAAACCTTGTGATCTTTGTGGCTTTTTGCACCATATAGTATTTTACTACAGACCTAACTTTTTAGCATTGTATTTGCATACATGTAACTTGGCTGATCTCCACTACCTGAAATTTTCATGTGTAACATTTGTCCTATTTATTTCAGAGCCTTAATCCAAAATGGAATGAGGAAATGTTGCTCAGAGTAAGTATTTCCGATGTCTTATTTTCTTTATTGTTGTTATTACCAAATGCCACTGGATGGAAAAAGGTTTGCTTCCTCTCTCATTCAGTGCTTTCCTTTTTAACCACTTGTGTCACATCCGTTTTACCATGCAGTAAAATGGATCATACTGTGCGAGCACCCCCATAGAAATATTTCATGCACGGTTTAAGAACCTAGGATATAAATTATTCATAGCCGTGGCACCTGCCGGCCTGACTGCATATTTGTAGTTAGATATAATATAATAATCTCTGAAATGCTTTGGCACTTCCAAAAACATACTTTGGAGAGGCGGCTGGAGACTAGACTTGTGTGGGTCAAACCTCTGCCGCCACTTCCCAGTGCTGGTGCAGCGAATTAACAGGTTTCCCCTTGTGTACAAGTGAGCAAAAGGCCTATCAATGGCTCCCAGAAGTGCTGGGAAGAGTTGGCTGCAGACTACACTGGTGCGGGTCCATCCCCTGCTGGCTCTTCCCAGTGCTGCTGCAACTGATTGACAGGCTTCTCTTCATGTGCAAGCGAGAGCCCCATCAATGGCTCCTAGCAGTGCTGGGAAGAGCCGGCTGGGGACTATAGCTTTTATAGAAGACTATTCCAGCGCCTCTTCAAAGTATACGCTCTCTGAAATTCCAGAGTGTTTCAGTAAATAATATATTTGGCTGCATTTGCCTGCCAGGTTCCCTTTTAAGGTCCAAACACAGGCAGCATCCATCGGGTGGAGAGGTATACATACGGGCATGCTGTCTAGCAGTGTGTCAAATTGATTCTTGATGGTATGCGGCTTTGTATGCATAAGAGTTTATCTGCAAAAATAAAGTGGATCTGTCTCCAGATTTCACACAATACAAACTTCATACATTATCAAGCACATCTCTTAGACCTGCTGAGACTGGTGCACTTTGGAAACTCACATGATACTAAGACAAGCATTTTAGGAGTTCAGCTTCTTTTATTATTGGTTTACCTGAAGAAAGAATAGAGTGAAACGTGCAGTGAGCACTCTGGTAGCGGGGTATATACAATACAGACCAAATGTTTGGACACACCTTCTCATTCAAAGAGTTTTCTTTATTTTCATGACTCTGAAAATTGTAGATTCACATTGAAGGCATCAAAACTATGAATTAACACGTGTGAATGAAATACGTAACAAAAAAGTGTTAAACAACTGAAAATATGTCTTATTCTAGGTTCTTCAAAGTAGTCACCTTTTTGCTTTGATTACTGCTTTGCACACTCTTCGCATTCTCTTGATGAGCTTCAAGAGGTAGTCACCGGAAATGGTTTTCACTTCACAGGTGCACTCTGTCAGGTTTAATAAGTGGGATTTCTTGCCTTATAAATGGGGTTGTGACCATCAGTTGTGTTGTGCAAAAGTATGGTAGATACACAGCTGATAGTCCTACTGAATAGACTGTTAGCTGCTTTTTTCTTGCCATAATACAAATTCTAAGTAAAGAAAAATGAGTGGACATCATTACTTTAAGAAATGAAGGTCAGTCAGTCCGAAAAATTGGGAAAACTTTGAAAGTGTCCCCAAGTGCAGTGGCAAAAACCATCAAATGCTACAAAGAAACTGGCTCACATTAGGACTGCCCCAGGAAAGGAAGACCAAGAGTCACCTCTGCTGCGGAGGATAAGTTTATCCGAGTCACCAGCCTCAGAAATTGCAGGTTAACAGCAGCTCAGATTAGAGACCAGGTCAATGCCACACACCGTTTCAGCAGCAGACACATTTCTAGAACAACTGTTAAGAGGAGACTTTGTGCCGCAGGCCTTCATGGTAAAATGGCTGCTAGGAAACCACTGCTAAGTACAGGCAACAAGCAGAAAAGACTTGTTTACGCTAAAGAACACAAGGAATGGACATTAGACCAGTGGAAATCTGTGCTTTGGTCTGAGGAGTCAAAATTTCAAATCTTTGGATCTAACCACCGTGTCTTTGTGCAACGCAGAAAAGGTGAACGGATGGACTCTACATACCTGGTTCCCACTGTGAAACATGCAGGAGGAGGTGTGACTGTGTGGGGGTGCTTTGCTGGTGACACTGTTGAGGATTTATTCAAAATTGAAGGCATACTGAACCAGCATGGCTATCACAGCATCCTACAGCGACATGCTATTCCATCTGGTTTGCGTTTAGTTGGACCATTTATTTTTCAACAGGACAATGACCCCAAACACACCTCCAGGCTGTGTAAGAGCTATTTCACTAAGAAGGAGAGTGATGGAGTGCTATGCCAGATGACGTGGCCTCCAGTCACCAGACCTGAACCCAATTGAGATGCTTTGGGGGGTGAGCTGGACCGCAGAGTGAAGGCAAAAGGGCCAACAAGTGCTAAGCATCTCTGGGAACTCCTTCAAGACTGTTGGAAGACTATTTCCAGTGACTACCTCTTGAAGCTCATCAAGAGAATGCCAAGAGTGTGCAAAGCCATAATCAAAGCAAAAGGTGGCTACTATGAAGAACCTAGAATAGAAGACATATTTTAGTTGTTTCACACTTTGAAAATTGTAGATTCACATTGAAGGCATCAAATTTTAAATTATCACATGTGGAATGAAATACTTAGAGTCCTGAAAATAAAGAAAACTCTTTGAATGAGAAGGTGTGTCCAAACTTTTTGTCTGTATTGTATGTTTACCGATGTAACAATTTCTCCATGTAACTTTAATAATTATTTTGCTACTTTTTGCTGCTATAGATGTCTGGGTTAGATACAATTGGGTGTTTTTGTTTTTGTTTTTTATTTTCTTCGCCCCAGCTCTGTATTTACTAATTATACCCAGTATTTTATGACCTAATTGGCAATACTTAGTATTCAGAGTTAGCATTGGTATTGTTTCCTGGACCCTTGTGCAGTTGCTTTTTCCTCTTTTCTATGCTCGCACTAACCTGCTTTTATCGTGTCATAATAAAGTATCAATGAATTTCAACCTTTTTTATTATTTTGATGTGCATCAGTTTGCGGGTAGGTAATTTATCAATTTTGGATGTGTGATCACACTTGATGCATATGTTTTTGATGCATAAGTATTTATAATTTTACTCTTGGGCAGGAACATTTTCATATAGGATTATACAGCCTTTCTGACACTTGAAAACCAGTCTCATCAGGCCCTTTTGTTAAGGGTATGTGCTCACAACTTCTTTTAGGGGGATTCAACTCTGAAAACAGCCTGAAAAATCAATGACTAATCCTCAAAAAGAATATAAGCAATTCCATGTAATAACCAGTCTCATCAGGTTTCATGCTCCTCCATTATCTGTGATTGATTTTTTTTTTTTCTTTGGCATCTGAAACAATGTACCGTCTTTGGAGGCGGCCATATGAACATGTGCTTCACCAAGTAGGAGACCCTGTAATGCCGATATAGTATAAAGTATCACTAAATCTTCCCCCTTCAACACGTTAATGAAAGGAGAAAACCCTTTCACGCTCTCTTAAATGTGGATTCCAAAGATAACTATCTCCTATCAATAGAACAGCTGATAACTCACTGATCCTTAAGCTGGTGTCACACATAACGACGACGACAACGACGTCGCTGCTACGTCACCATTTTCTGTGACGTTGCAGCGACGTCCCGTCGCTGTCGCTGTGTGTGACATCCAGCAACGACCTGGCCCCTGCTGTGAGGTCGCCGGTCGTTGCTGAATGTCCAGCTTCATTTTTTGGTCGTCACTCTCCCGCTGTGACACACACATCGCTGTGTGTGACAGCGAGAGAGCGACGAAATGAAGCGATCAGAAGCCGGCACTGGCAGCTGCGGTAAGCTGTAACCAGCGTAAACATCGGGTAACCAAGGGAAGACCTTTCCCTGGTTACCCGATGTTTACGCTGGTTACCAGCCTCCGCTCTTGCTGCCAGTGCCGGCTCCTGCACTGTGACATGTGGCTGCAGTACGCATCGGGTAATTAACCCGATGTATACTGTAGCAAGGAGAGCAAGGAGCCAGCGCTAAGCAGTGCGCGCGGCTCCCTGCTCTCTGCACTGTGACATGTAGCTGCAGCACACATCGGGTTAATTAACCCGATGTGTGCTGCAGGAGAGCAAGGAGCAAGCGCTAAGCGCGGCTCCCTGCTCTCTGAACATGTAGCACAGCGACCTTATGATCGCTGCTTCTGCTGTGTTTGACAGCTAAGCAGCGATCATAACAGCGACTTACAAGGTCGCTGTTACGTCACCGAAAATGGTGACGTAACAGCGACGTCGTTGTCGCTGTCGTTTAGTGTGACACCAGCTTTAGAGGCCTTGACCACAGGGTCATCATAAAGGCCCAGTCACACACAACTACTTACCAACGATCCCGAAAACTATGCGACCCGATGGGGATCGCAGGAAAGTCGCTGGGAGGTCGCAGGTGAGATGTCACACAGTCAGATCTTACCAGCGATGCAGGAACAATACAGGTCGCAGTAGCGACCTGTATAACGATCTCAGCAGTCACTGTGACCCTGTCACACAGTGTCAAACACAGCGATGCGTCCTGCCCAGCAGGACATCGCCTTTGAAGAAAATGGCCTGGACCATTCTGCAACGACTAGAGATCTCACAGCAGGGGCCTGATCGCTGGTAGGTGTCACACATAACGAGATCGCTAACGGGAACGCTACTGCGTCACCAAAACGGTGACTCAGCTGCGATCTCGCTAGCGATCTCGTTATGTGTGACTGTACCTTAAGCATGGGTTCTCTGGACTCGGCAGAGCCTTATCTTGAATGAATTGGGGGTGCCCGTGCTTGGCCTCCGCTCCATTTTCCTGGCATTATAGATAGTGGTCCCAGAGCGCTATCCTTGGGATCGCTGGGGCTCCCAATAATTCCCAGGTTTGGTACCTAACCTCCATTCCTAGAATAAGTGATACAGGCGTTATAGACTACGGCAGTGGCCAGGATACTGGATCTCGCAGCTGAAGGTGGGTGCCTCCGCTCACAGTATATTTTATCATGGCTTTAAAACTAGAATACAAATGTCAGCTATTTATCAAAAAAAGCTTTTGAGAAACCATATGAAAGACACTTTATCGGCATTTGGTTTCAAGCTTGAGGCCACGAGTGATTAACATTCTGGAGACTGCATTCGTTTCATTTTGAAGTCTTTGAATCCCACAGGTTCTTGTAATGGTGTCTTAGCCTTTCCCAAAGGTGTATATAGTTATATGATTTATTGATCTCATTCTCTTCTATATTCCTTCCCAGGTGATTCCAAAGAAGCACAGACTGCTTTTTGAAGTATTTGATGAAAACCGTTTGGTAAGTTTATTAACTGTATTGATGACTGTTTTAATTAAAGCAGAGACTCTTGCCGAAATCCATGACTGACTTATAGGGGTTTTATGTCTTTTTACGGTTTTTCTTTATACCCCTTAATAGTGGCATGTGTTCATTTATTTATTTTCTTGTAGAATTTTGTTTTAGGTTTTAAAGATAGTTACATAGGCTGAAAAAAGACCTAGATCCATCTAGTTCAATGTTCCTCCACTAATCATACATTTTGTCACCACTTAATCATTTATAACAGACAATGTTGTGTGTACGAAGGACATCATCCAGCCCTTTTTTTTAAAAAAGTTGTTAGCGGCAGCCATTACTACCTATTGTGGTAGGACATTCCACAATCTGGCTCTTCTAACTGTAAAGAACCCTTTCCTACAGTGCCTTGCGAAAGTATTCGACCTCCTTAAATTTTTCAACCTTTTCCCACATTTCAGGCTTCAAACGTAAAGATAAAAATTTTTAAGGTTATGGTGAAGAATCAACAAGTGGGACACAACTGTGCAGTTGAACGAAATTTATTGCTTATTTTAAACTTTTTTAAAAAATAACTGAAAAGTGGGGCGTGCAATATTATTCGTCCCCTTTACTTTCAGTGCAGCAAACTCACTCCAGAAGTTCATTGAGGATCTCTGAATGATCCAATGTTGTCCTAAATGTCTGATGATGATAAATATAATCACCTGTGTGTAATCTAGTCTCCGTATAAATGCACCTGCTCTGTGATAGTCTCCATGTTCTGTTTAAAGCACAGAAAGCATCATTAAGACCAAGGAACACAACTGGTAGGTCCATGATACTGCTGTTGAGATGTTTAAGGCTATGTGCGCACGCTGCGTATTTTACCGTGGATTTGCCGCAGAAAATGTGTTTAACATTTCTGCAGTCATTCCCCAGCAAAACCTATGGGTATAACAAAAAAAAAAAAGAGCACACTGCTTTTTTTTTTTTTTTCCTTTTTTTTTTTTATACCTGCGGATTTACTCGCGGAATTTCCGCTGCGGAATTAATGTGCATGTCACTACTTATCTGCAGGTACCTGCGTTTTTTTGCCATAGATAATGGTAAAAATCCGCAGAGACCAACCTGTGGAAAAACCGCAGCAAAACTGCATGCGGATTTCATTGCAGTTTTGGTGCGTTATTTTAACAGAGGTGCGGGAATCTTTCAGAGGGACCGGATTTTCTTTAAGAAAAAGTCAATTTCTAGTGCGAACATGGCCAAAAGCCGGATTTGGTTACAAATAGATTTCCAAGACTTTAAACAATCCAAGAAGCACTGTGCAAGTGATCATATTGAAATGGAAGGAGTATCATACCACTGCAAAGACCCGGCCGTCCAGCCAAACTTTCATCTCAAACAAGGAGAAGACTGATCAGAGATGCAGCCAAAGAGGCCCATGATCACTCTGGATGAACTGCAGAGATCTACAGCTGAGGTGGGAAAGTCTGTCCATAGGACAGAAGAGTGGAAGAGTGGCAAGGAGAAAGCCATTTCTCAAAGATACAGTGCTGGCCAAAAGTATTGGCACCCCTGTAATTCTGTCAGATAATACTCAGTTTCTTCTTGAAAATGATTGCAATCACAAATTCTTTGGTATTATCTTCATTTATTTTGCTTGCAATGAAAAAACACAAAAGAATGAAGCAAAAATCAAATCATTGATCATTTCACGCAAAACTCCAAAAATGGGCAAGACACAAGTTTTGGCACCCTTAGCCTAATACTTGGTTACACAACCTTTAGCCAAAATAACTGCGAACAACCGCTTCCGGTAACCATCAATGAGTTTCTTACAATGCTCTGCAGGAATTTTAGACCATTCTTCTTTGGCAAACTGCTCCAGGTCCCTGAGATTTGAAGGGGGCCTTCTCCAAACTGCCATTTTGAGATCTCTCCACAGGTGTTCTATGGGATTCAGGTCTGGACTCATTGCTGGCCACTTTAGTAGTCTCCAGTGCTTTCTCTCAAACCATTTTCTAGTGCTTTTTGAAATGTTTTGGGTCATTGTCCTGCTGGAAGACCCATGACCTCTGAGGAAGACCCAGCTTTCTCACACTGGGCCCTACATTATGCTGCAAAATTTGTTGGTAATCTTCAGACTTCATAATGCCATGCACACGGTCAAGCAGTCCAGTGCCAGAGGCAGCAAAGCAACCCCAAAACATCAGGGAACCTCCGCTATGTTTGACTGTAGGGACCGTGCTTTTTTTCTTTTGAATGCCTTTTTTTTTTTATTTTTTATAATGTAAACTCTGTTGATGGCTTTTCCCTAAAAGCTCTACTTTTGTCTCATCTGACCAGAGAACATTTCTTCCAAAACGTTTTAGGCTTTCTCAGGTAAGTTTTGGCAAACTCCAGCCTGGCTGTTTTATGTCTCTGGGTAAGAAGTGGGGTCTTCCTGGGTATCCTACCATACGATCCCATTTCATTCAGACGCCGACGGATAGTACGGGTTTACACTGTTGTAGCCTCAGACTGCAGGGCAGCTTGAATTTGTTTGGATGTTAGTCGAGGTTCTTTATCCACCATCCGCACAATCTTGCGTTGAAATCTCTCGTCAATTTTTCTTTTCCTTCCACATCTAGGGAGGTTAGCCACAGTGCCATGGGCTTTAAACTTCTTGATGACACTGAGCACCGTAGACACAGGAACTTTCAGGTCTTTGGAGATGGACTTGTAGCCTTGAGATTGCTCATGCTTCCTCACAATTTGGATGCTCAAGTCCTCAGACAGTTCTTTGGTCTTCTTTCTTTTCTCCATGCGCAATGTGGTACACACAAGGACACAGGACAGAGGTTGAGTCATCTTTAATCTTTAATGTCAACTGGCTGCAAGTGTGATTGTTCTTGCCAACACCTGTTAGGTGCCACAGGTAAGTTACAGGTGCTGTTAATTACACAAATTAGAGAAGCATCACATGATTTTTCAGACAGTGCCAATACTTTTGTCCACCCCTTTTTTGTGTTTGGTGTGGAAGTATATCCAATTTGGCTTTGACCATTTTTTTTTTCTTCTTCATTGAAGCCAAATTAAATGAAGATAATAATACCAAAGAATTTGTGATTGCAATCATTTTCAAGAAGAAACTGAGTATTATCCGACAGAATTGCAGGGGTGTCAATACTTTTGGTCAGCACTGTATCTATAAAAAGTGTTGTTTAAAGTTTGCCACAAGCCACCTGGGAGACACACCAAACATGTAGAAGAAGGTTCTCTGGTGAGATGAAACCAAAATCAAACGATTTGGGCACAATGCCAAACGATATGTTTGGAGTAAAAGCAACACAGCTCATCACCCTGAACACACCATCCCCACTCTCAAACATGGTGGTGGCAGCATCATGGTTTGGGCTTTCTTTTCTTCAGCAGGGTACAGGGAAGATGGTTAAAATTGATGAGAAGATGAATGGAGCCAAATACAGGACCATTCTTGAAAAAAAAAATGTTGGAGTCTGCAAAAGACCTGAGACTGGGACGGAGATTTGTCTTTCAACAAGACAATGATCCAAAACATAAAGCAAAATCTATAATGGAATGGTTCACAAATAAACGTATCCAAGTGTTAGAATGGCCAAGTCAAAGTCCAGACCTGAATCCAATCGAGAATCTGTGGAAAGAGCTGAAAACTGCTGTTCACAAACGCTCTCCATCCAACCTCACTCAGCTCCAGCTGTTTGCAAAGGAAGAATGGGCGAGAATTTCAGTCTCTCGATGTGAAAAACTGATAGACACATACCCCAAGCGACTTGCAGCTGCAATCACAGCAAAAGGTGGCGCTACAAAGTATTAACTTAAAGGGGCCGAATAATATTGCACTCTCCAATTCTCAGTTATTTATTTTTTAAAAAAGTTTCAAATCTGCAATAAATTTCGTTCAACTTCACAATTGTGTCCCACTTGTTTTTTAGACAATAAGAAACTTTCAGCTCACCCATTCCATGTGCTCAGATTTCCCTCTGCTGATCGGGCTGCAGGTGCTGTTACCTGAGTATAATGAAGAAGAAAGAGTTCTGCCCAGCGTAAGGAGGAGAAATACGTCAGTAAATTTCCAGGTGCTTTATTTTACTTGGTTTCCAATAAAACGATCATATAAACATATGAACAATTAAGACATAGTCCTCCGTGGATATTGACACAACAGCGACGCGTTTCGGCTACTGGAGTGTAGCCTTTGTCAAGTGACTTTACTATGTGAACTGAGTCCTCTTTATACCCATACATGAAAAAGTCCTCCAAACAAAACAGGTGCAGGTTCTTGCTGAATTACATTGTATATTTTTTATGTAACTTTTACCATATGAATATTATAATGTAACACTCAAGCAGTGTCTGTTGATATGAGAGAACTGTTATACAATGTGCATGTCTCTTTTATATTCCATTTGAACACATGTATTTGCAATGTACTGTGATACACCTTGAGCCTGTGGATCCATCATGGGTTAACCCTGAGGAATTCAGCAAGAATCTGCACCTGTTTTGTTTGGAGGACTTTTTCATGTATGGGTATAAAGAGGACTCAGTTCACATAGTAAAGCCACTTGACAAAGGCTACACTCCAGTAGCCGAAACGCGTCGCTGTTGTGTCAATATCCACGGAGGACTATGTCTTAACTGTTCATATGTTTATATGATCGTTTTAGTGGAAACCAAGCAAAATAAAGCACCTGGAAATTTACTGACGTATTTCTCCTCCTTGCGCTGGGCAGAACTCTTTCTTCTTCACTTGTTGTTTTTTCACCATAACATTAAAATTTTTATCTTTGAAGCCTGAAATGTAGAAATAGGTTGAAAAATTTAAGGGAGCAGAATACTTTCGCAAGGCACTGTATTTAGCTGCCAGAATCGCTTTTCTTCCATTCGCAGTGAATTCCCCCCCACCCCCGGTTCTTAGTATTGTCTTTGAAAGGAATGTCATGTGCCAGTCCTTTATATTGACCACACGTGTATTTATACATATAAATGGGATCTCCTCTGAGACATCTTTTTTTTCTAGGCTAAACAAATCCAACTTTTTCAACCTCTCATCATATGGGAGGCCTTCCAATCCTTGCAATATTCTAGTTACCTGCCTTTGAGCTGACTCTAACTTCTGAATATCCTTTTTAAAATGTGGACCTCGAAACTGGATCCAATATTTCAGATGTGGTTTACAAGTGATTTGTTGAGGGGAAACAATGTTTTGATCACAGGATCCAATTATTTTTTTTTTATACACCCTAAAATCTTGTTTGCTTTAGCAGCTGCTGCCTGACATTGAGTACTGTTGCTCAGCTTACTTGTAACCAGAATATCCAACGCCTTCTCCTGTTCTGTAGTCCCGAGTTTACTTCCATTTAATGTATATGCAGCTATAGGATTACTCTATCCTAGGTGTATTTCCAATATCCAGATTTGCACTTTTCTCCTCAACCCAATATGTTGGTTAGACATGACTTATCTTTCATGAATCCATGCTGGTTATTAGTTATAATATTCTCTTTAATATATTTTTGCATGTCATCTTTTAAAATGCCCTCAAAAACCTTGCACACCACTGATGTCAGGCTTACTGGACGGTAGTTGCCTGGATCCACCCTCTTACCTTTCTTAAATATCGGTACCACTTTGGCCATTCTCAATCCTGGGGTACCAACCCTGGTACAAGAGAGTCTAAGAAGATAAGAGGTCTGTCAATTACTGATCCCTTCACCCCCGGGCGATTTTTCTGTTTTTCCGTCAATTTTGGCATATAAGGCCTATTTTTTGTGGGACGAGTTGTACTTTTAATTGAAACCATAAGTTTTACCATATAGTGTACTGTAAAACAGCAGAAAATTCCAAGTCCGGAAAAATACAAAAAAAGTGTGATTGCACAATAGATTTTGGGATATTTTATTCACCATCTTCACTATATGATAAAACTGATGTGTCTGTGTGATATCTCAGGTCGGTACGGGTTTGTAGACACTAAACATATATAGGTTTAATTTTATCTAAGGGGTTAAAAAAAAAAAGCGAGATATAAGGGGTTAATAGGCGTTGGTGGAACTCAATTCCACTCGTACCTGGCAGGCACACTTCTCAGCTGTTGAAATCAGCTGACATGTCTGCGGAGCGTCCGGACTGCCCACGGCAGCCTGCAGGAATGAACCTCACATGATCCATGATGTACCCAGTACGTCATGTGTCGTGAAGAGGTTAGAGGAGTTGTCCTACAAACTCAAAAAAATTTTTAAGCTAATTTGTGCTGTATTGCCATATAAAACACCCCTATATTTTTTTTTTTTCTAACTTTTTTGTTCCTCTTGAATTATCCCTTTATTCTCTGTAGACACTTTATCTGCAGCTCAACCAAACATGAAATCTTCCTATGCCAAACCTCAGTCAGTCGGCATCGCCCAGCCTCACTGTCTAGCCCCGCCCTCTGCCCGGCCATTGGCTGTCAGTATTCTGCCCCAGCATTGACCTCCCATTGCTCTCGCAAAGATGGGCACATTACTACATTATATGTGCGGTGGATGTGAGGTTATTGTGCTGCACAGATGAGATATCACTGCTCTGCATTTCCAATCATTAAAAATACAGAGCAGTGCTCCTGCTTCTCTCATCTGTGACAGCACAATCACCTCACATCCACCGCACATATGTAGCAATGTGCCCATCCCTGTCCCCATACTATAGTAATGTGCCCATCTTGTAGTAATGCGCCCATTCTTGTGCCCATCCTGTAGTAATGTCCCCTTGGGCTCTTCTTGTAGAAATGCTCCATCTTGTAGAATTGCCCCCTATTGTGCCATTCTTCACACACGCGCAAAAAAAGACAAATCCTCACCTGTCCTCGTTCCCTCGGTGTCCTGCCTCTTGTGGCCGCAGCCCCCTTGCTGATCGCTGCCGGTGCAGGGGCCACTGCTGACTTCGTTTTGTAACAGAGGACAGATTCCCGGGCACTGCGCAGGGATGAGCTCTGTATACAGATACTCCAGTGATCCGCTCCTGGCCTCTGATGGGTCGGCGGCTGATCCTAGCTGTATACAGAGCTCTGCAGAGCGCCCGGTAATCTGTCCTCTGATATAAAGCGCTGACTGAATGACCTGCACAGGCAGTGATCTGCAATGGGGACCACAGACCTGCACGCCACAAGCAGCATCAGGGGCTACATGCAGCATAAAGGCAACAAGACCACTGCACTATGGTATGTGTGCATAAGCTCCTGCCCCTGTTGACGTGACCTCATCGAGCAGCAAAATCCCGGCAAGAGCAGTGACTGCTCTGAGCCAGGGGAGAGGGGCTGACGGCAGGGCAGGTAGGTAGGTAGTTACTATCTACTTACCTGCCCCAATGTAGCTCAATAGTGAAATGACAAGAAAAAGGCAAAATAAGACAGATAACCCCTTTTTGAAATGTTATGCCAATGAGCCGTAAGTAAAGCAGGACAGGACATTAAACTTTTAGCCCTTCTGCCCCTCTCCCTATTTTCTGGCCTCTGACTGACAGGTCTCCTTTGGTTCAATAAGCTACTCCTTTTTCCAAGATTTTGGGGAGCGCAGTCATGGTCTTGAATAGTCTCCTCAGGGGCAATGCCGGTGTTCGTTCGAAATCTCTGGTAAGACAAGGCACTGAAGCAATTGTGATCTGTCACAGAGGCCGGTAACTGCTGGTGGGCTGGGAATAGGGAGAGAAGTGGGTGGGTGGTGAGTGCAGAGCTCGCCCACTGCACTTGCAGTTCAGAAACCTAAAATGTGAACACTCTCTCTATTTCTCTAAAATAGATTTAAATGTAATATTACAGGAAAGGTAAGTATTTAATCCGCATTAAGGCACCTTTATACATATGCCATTAAAGGAATAAAAAAAAAATGTTCAGAAGAGTTGACATCTAACAGAAGTACGTGCAGCACCGCTGGTGATTCTGCATTGAATAGCAAGTTAGCACGCCATACTACCATGCTAAGAGGGCAGCTAGTCGGAGGATATAACACCCTTGGGACTAGTCCCAGCACTCAATAGCGTATAATAACTATCTTTAGAAAAACTTTTTCTAAAGATCTCTTTATCTATACTAGTGTACACAGGGACAGATAGGCAGAGATTAGCAATATACACCCAGAACTGCTCGTGGTTCTGGGTCCATATTCCACCTGACAGGTTCCCTTTTAAAGAGGTTGTCTCATTAAACCAACTCCTGTTGATTATGGCCTTTTGGAGCCTAAAGGTACTGTCACACATAACGAGATCGCTAGCGAGATCGCAGCTGAGTCACCGTTTTGGTGACGCAGTTGCGATCCCGTTAGCGACCTTGTTATGTGTGACACTTACCAGCGATCAGGCCCCTGCTGTGAGATCTCTAGTCGTTGCAGAATGGTCCAGGCCATTTTCTTCAAAGGCGATGTCCTGCTGGGCAGGGCACATCGCTGTGTTTGACACTGTGTAACAGGATCACAGTGACTGCTGAGATCGTTATACAGGTCGCTACTGCGATCTGTATTGTTCTGCATCGCTGGTAAGATCTCACTGTGTGACATCTCACCTGCGACCTCCCAGCGACTTATCTGCGATCCCTATCAGGTCGCATCGTTTTTGGGATCGCAGGTAAGTCGTTATGTGTGAAGGTACCTTAAGGATGTCATGTTGGGACCCTCCTTTGTGCAAGAACAGAGCCAGATCTGTGTCTCTCTTATCAGAAAGTGGTTGTTTAAGGCTATGTGCGCGCAGTGCATTATTCGCAGGACTTTTGTGTTTTATTCGGGTGCGTTTTTGGACTCCAAACTGCATGACTTTGCTTCCCCAGCAAAGTCTGAGTTTTCATTTTTGCGGTCTGCACACCGCTTTTTTTTTTTTTTTTTCCCCCAGCTGCGTTTTTCAGCTGGAAAAAAAAATGGCCATGTCCATTCTTTTGCTGCATTTTTCCAGTGCAGAAAACAGTGATCAAAAACGCACCGAAACGCGGTAAAAAAAATGCATGTCTTTGCCGCTGGTGCGTTTTTTGTGCTGGGGTTTTTTTTTTTTCTTTTCTTTTAGACGTACAATGTGCACGCACAACCTTATAAGAATAATCCCTTTAATCATTGTATATGTAAATCTATCCAGGAATTGAAGCAATAGAAGTTCTCAAATGTTTTCCTGGAGTCTCACCACACACAGGACGATGTCTGGGCCACATTTGTAGAAGTCCATCCCAAAATGTATAATATCTGTTAATTTTATACTTTTCAAAAACAAAAAAAAATAAAATCTCCTGAGCACATTATATAATCTTGCAATACAATTAGTCAATGATGGTAGCAAACTAAAGACTGCTGCAGCGATAGGATTGACTGTACCGAATATGATATCTTCGAAAATAGCACCTCACCGACCACTAGGGGGCACCGCATAGTATGAGACACACTAGACTAATATAGAGAAATTCTAGTCTGTAGTATAAATTTATCACTGTGGTTGATGTGTGATATATTTGCTGCATCTTGGACTGTCTTGGATTGCTTGGTGACACGAAAAGTATCAAGCCACACCCTATTGTCAAGCAAGCACTGAAAGTGCCAAAAGTGTCTAAAATTTTCTAAAAGGGTGTTATATAACTGCTTAATGCACCAGATTTCTGGCAAAACCTTAGTAGTAGATCTCGTGTAAAATAAAAAAATCCATTTGCTGTTGTGTTTGACATTAAAACAGTGAAATCCTGTGCTGACAATGCCTTGCCCTCACAGCTGAGGGTTTGTTACTAGTGATTAGGTCAGTAGTCGTTAAGAGCAGTTGGATGCAGGGCTGTGGAGTCGGTAAGCCAAACCTTCGACTCCGACTCCGACTCCTCAAATTCTCTTGCACCGACTCCGACTCCGGCTCCGACTCCGACTCCGGCTCCGACTCCGACTCCTACATATATTGCTTATAGTTAGGTGAAAAATTTATTGTAGTACATGAATATGTGTATGTGAACATCAAATTGTCTCTCCAGTAAAGGAGACAAACTCTAGCACAGCGCCACCTATTGGAAGTAGCGATCCTAAAAGTCACAAGTGGATTTTCGACAATCCTTTGCAATATGACTCAGGATATATAAGCCAGATCAGAATCCCAATTTGCAGACACGGTGTTTCGGGGTGCTTGCCCCTCGTCAGTGCAAAGTATGGGGGTGTCTGATCTGGCTCATGAGAAAGCTATGTGGGGACCACGGGGGAACACTATTCTCCTTAAGGAGACTTTGCAAGCCAGTCTGGCTGCCAGGTAAGGGGACTTATAGCTGCAATGCCCCTAAAATTCCACGGGGGAACACTATTCTCCTTAAGGAGACTTTGCAAGCCAGTCTGGCTGCCAGGTAAGGGGACTTATAGCTGCAATGCCCCTCTGGGAAATATTCAAATTGTCTCTCCAGTAAAGGAGACAAACTCTAGCACAGCGCCACCTATGGGAAGTAGCGATCCTAAAAGTCACAAGTGGATTTTCGACAATCCTTTGCAATATGACTCAGGATATATAAGCCAGATCAGAATCCCAATTTGCAGACACGGTGTTTCGGGGTGCTTGCCCCTCGTCAGTGCAAAGTATGGGGGTGTCTGATCTGGCTCATGAGAAAGCTATGTGGGGACCACGGGGGAACACTATTCTCCTTAAGGAGACTTTGCAAGCCAGTCTGGCTGCCAGGTAAGGGGACTTATAGCTGCAATGCCCCTAAAATTCCACGGGGGAACACTATTCTCCTTAAGGAGACTTTGCAAGCCAGTCTGGCTGCCAGGTAAGGGGACTTATAGCTGCAATGCCCCTCTGGGAAATATTCAAATTGTCTCTCCAGTAAAGGAGACAAACTCTAGCACAGCGCCACCTATTGGAAGTAGCGATCCTAAAAGTCACAAGTGGATTTTCGACAATCCTTTGCAATATGACTCAGGATATATAAGCCAGATCAGAATCCCAATTTGCAGACACGGTGTTTCGGGGTGCTTGCCCCTCGTCAGTGCAAAGTATGGGGGTGTCTGATCTGGCTCATGAGAAAGCTATGTGGGGACCACGGGGGAACACTATTCTCCTTAAGGAGACTTTGCAAGCCAGTCTGGCTGCCAGGTAAGGGGACTTATAGCTGCAATGCCCCTAAAATTCCACGGGGGAACACTATTCTCCTTAAGGAGACTTTGCAAGCCAGTCTGGCTGCCAGGTAAGGGGACTTATAGCTGCAATGCCCCTCTGGGAAATATTCAAATTGTCTCTCCAGTAAAGGAGACAAACTCTAGCACAGCGCCACCTATTGGAAGTAGCGATCCTAAAAGTCACAAGTGGATTTTCGACAATCCTTTGCAATATGACTCAGGATATATAAGCCAGATCAGAATCCCAATTTGCAGACACGGTGTTTCGGGGTGCTTGCCCCTCGTCAGTGCAAAGTATGGGGGTGTCTGATCTGGCTCATGAGAAAGCTATGTGGGGACCACGGGGGAACACTATTCTCCTTAAGGAGACTTTGCAAGCCAGTCTGGCTGCCAGGTAAGGGGACTTATAGCTGCAATGCCCCTAAAATTCCACGGGGGAACACTATTCTCCTTAAGGAGACTTTGCAAGCCAGTCTGGCTGCCAGGTAAGGGGACTTATAGCTGCAATGCCCCTCTGGGAAATATTCAAATTGTCTCTCCAGTAAAGGAGACAAACTCTAGCACAGCGCCACCTATTGGAAGTAGCGATCCTAAAAGTCACAAGTGGATTTTCGACAATCCTTTGCAATATGACTCAGGATATATAAGCCAGATCAGAATCCCAATTTGCAGACACGGTGTTTCGGGGTGCTTGCCCCTCGTCAGTGCAAAGTATGGGGGTGTCTGATCTGGCTCATGAGAAAGCTATGTGGGGACCACGGGGGAACACTATTCTCCTTAAGGAGACTTTGCAAGCCAGTCTGGCTGCCAGGTAAGGGGACTTATAGCTGCAATGCCCCTAAAATTCCACGGGGGAACACTATTCTCCTTAAGGAGACTTTGCAAGCCAGTCTGGCTGCCAGGTAAGGGGACTTATAGCTGCAATGCCCCTCTGGGAAATATTCAAATTGTCTCTCCAGTAAAGGAGACAAACTCTAGCACAGCGCCACCTATTGGAAGTAGCGATCCTAAAAGTCACAAGTGGATTTTCGACAATCCTTTGCAATATGACTCAGGATATATAAGCCAGATCAGAATCCCAATTTGCAGACACGGTGTTTCGGGGTGCTTGCCCCTCGTCAGTGCAAAGTATGGGGGTGTCTGATCTGGCTCATGAGAAAGCTATGTGGGGACCACGGGGGAACACTATTCTCCTTAAGGAGACTTTGCAAGCCAGTCTGGCTGCCAGGTAAGGGGACTTATAGCTGCAATGCCCCTAAAATTCCACGGGGGAACACTATTCTCCTTAAGGAGACTTTGCAAGCCAGTCTGGCTGCCAGGTAAGGGGACTTATAGCTGCAATGCCCCTCTGGGAAATATTCAAATTGTCTCTCCAGTAAAGGAGACAAACTCTAGCACAGCGCCACCTATTGGAAGTAGCGATCCTAAAAGTCACAAGTGGATTTTCGACAATCCTTTGCAATATGACTCAGGATATATAAGCCAGATCAGAATCCCAATTTGCAGACACGGTGTTTCGGGGTGCTTGCCCCTCGTCAGTGCAAAGTATGGGGGTGTCTGATCTGGCTCATGAGAAAGCTATGTGGGGACCACGGGGGAACACTATTCTCCTTAAGGAGACTTTGCAAGCCAGTCTGGCTGCCAGGTAAGGGGACTTATAGCTGCAATGCCCCTAAAATTCCACGGGGGAACACTATTCTCCTTAAGGAGACTTTGCAAGCCAGTCTGGCTGCCAGGTAAGGGGACTTATAGCTGCAATGCCCCTCTGGGAAATATTCAAATTGTCTCTCCAGTAAAGGAGACAAACTCTAGCACAGCGCCACCTATTGGAAGTAGCGATCCTAAAAGTCACAAGTGGATTTTCGACAATCCTTTGCAATATGACTCAGGATATATAAGCCAGATCAGAATCCCAATTTGCAGACACGGTGTTTCGGGGTGCTTGCCCCTCGTCAGTGCAAAGTATGGGGGTGTCTGATCTGGCTCATGAGAAAGCTATGTGGGGACCACGGGGGAACACTATTCTCCTTAAGGAGACTTTGCAAGCCAGTCTGGCTGCCAGGTAAGGGGACTTATAGCTGCAATGCCCCTAAAATTCCACGGGGGAACACTATTCTCCTTAAGGAGACTTTGCAAGCCAGTCTGGCTGCCAGGTAAGGGGACTTATAGCTGCAATGCCCCTCTGGGAAATATTCAAATTGTCTCTCCAGTAAAGGAGACAAACTCTAGCACAGCGCCACCTATTGGAAGTAGCGATCCTAAAAGTCACAAGTGGATTTTCGACAATCCTTTGCAATATGACTCAGGATATATAAGCCAGATCAGAATCCCAATTTGCAGACACGGTGTTTCGGGGTGCTTGCCCCTCGTCAGTGCAAAGTATGGGGGTGTCTGATCTGGCTCATGAGAAAGCTATGTGGGGACCACGGGGGAACACTATTCTCCTTAAGGAGACTTTGCAAGCCAGTCTGGCTGCCAGGTAAGGGGACTTATAGCTGCAATGCCCCTAAAATTCCACGGGGGAACACTATTCTCCTTAAGGAGACTTTGCAAGCCAGTCTGGCTGCCAGGTAAGGGGACTTATAGCTGCAATGCCCCTCTGGGAAATATTCAAATTGTCTCTCCAGTAAAGGAGACAAACTCTAGCACAGCGCCACCTATTGGAAGTAGCGATCCTAAAAGTCACAAGTGGATTTTCGACAATCCTTTGCAATATGACTCAGGATATATAAGCCAGATCAGAATCCCAATTTGCAGACACGGTGTTTCGGGGTGCTTGCCCCTCGTCAGTGCAAAGTATGGGGGGTGTCTGATCTGGCTCATGAGAAAGCTATGTGGGGACCACGGGGGAACACTATTCTCCTTAAGGAGACTTTGCAAGCCAGTCTGGCTGCCAGGTAAGGGGACTTATAGCTGCAATGCCCCTAAAATTCCACGGGGGAACACTATTCTCCTTAAGGAGACTTTGCAAGCCAGTCTGGCTGCCAGGTAAGGGGACTTATAGCTGCAATGCCCCTCTGGGAAATATTCAAATTGTCTCTCCAGATACAATAATCAAGATATTTGGATAGAACATAAAATATATTTATTGGAATACAACTTTAGAACACAAAAAACTGTAATAAATTGTAAATATGTAATACACTATGTAATATACAGTAGATTACATATATATCTTGTGTGTGTGTATATACACTGTATATATATATATATTATATATATTACATATTTACAATTTATTAGTTTTTTTGTGTTCTAAAGTTGTATTCCAATAAATATTTTATGTTCTATCCAAATATCTTGATTATTGTATCATAAAAACAATTAAATGTCTGATGTTCACATTGTACTACAATAAATTTTTCACTTAAATATAAGCATTATACTAAATGTTGTTATTTAGTAAAATATTCAGCACATTCTGCATTGCACTCCTGTCCCCAATTTATTATATATTTTAGGAGTCGGAGTCGGTGCATTTTATACCGACTCCGACTCCGACTCCACCAAAAATGAGCTCCGACTCCGACTCCACGACTCCGACTCCGACTCCACAGCCCTGGTTGGATGGACGAGACTCGAGTACCCGAGTATAATGGAAGTCAATGTGGAACTAGACCATTTTTCCCCGAATGTATTCCTGGAAAAATACTTGAGTTGCCCTTTGACTTCCATTCTTCTTGGGTGCTCGAGTCTCGTCCATCCAAACATCCAACTGCTCTGAACGAGACCCAAGCATGGTAGTGCTCGCTCATCACTAGCTGTTCCAGTTTATCAATCCTTATAATGGTAAACTGAGCTGTTAAGTCATCCTTGTCTAAAGGTGGTGTCACACATAGCGACGACGACGCTGCTAAGTCACCATTTTCTGTGATGTAGCAGCGACGTCCCGTCGCTGTGTGTGACATCCAGAACGACCCGGCCCCTGCTGTGAGGTCGCCGGTCGTTGCTGAATGTCCTGCTTCATTTTTTTGGACGTTGCTCTCCCGCTGTGAAGCACACATCGCTGTGTGTGACAGCAAGAGAGCGACAAACTGAAGCGAGTAGGGAGCAGGAGCTGGCGTCTGGCAGCCTGCAGTAAGCTGTAACCACGGTAAACATCGGGTAACCAAGAAGCCCTTTCCTTGGTTACCCGATATTTACCTTAGTTACTAGAGTCCGCCGCTCTCACGCTGCCAGTGCCTGCTCCCTGCACACGTAGCCGGAGTACACATCTAGCTATCAGGTAACCAAGAGAAGTGCTTTCCTTGGTTACCTGATATTTACCTTAGTTAAGCTTCCACGCGTCGCTGCTGGCTGGGGGCTGGTAAGATCTGCCTGTTTGACAGCTCACCAGCGACCATGTAACGACGCAGCAGCGATCCTGATGAGGTCAGATCGCTGGTCGTAATCGCTGCTGCGTCGCTATGTGTGACACCACCCTTAAACTCAAGGCTTAGGCCTCTTATCTTAACTGATGTATTGTAACATATGGAATCCAAATGTTTCCATTCTCACTGCAAAAACAGGTTATCCCACTAAACATAGTGACAGATGTGGGCAGTCTATTATTCCCATAGCAGTGAATAAAGACGAGATCATGAACGCATCTTTTACACTGCACAGAGAACTTGCTGATCTGCGGCAGTCAAAAGCTTAAAAATTTGACAACTTGACATCAGTCTGCTGTAAACTGTATCCTGCTTTCTGCTATTGGACGCAACAGTGTGAGATCTGGCACTACGATCACACCTCCAGGGGTACTTATAAAGAAGGTGGAACTCAAGAGGGTCTGTGTAGGGCCTGATCTAGCGATTGACCTGCCTTGAGGACGTGCCAGCCGGACACGTGGCCAGTTTTGCTCATATTTTATTCCATTTGCTCACTTGAATAGTCACCTCCCCCACCCCCCCAGAGTTATGGGCCCTTTTATTAGATGAACCCAGGGAATCCTGTGAGCCATGTCTCATTGGTAAAGATCAATACTAAATTAAAAGGCCCATATCTCTGCTACAGTCTGCGTGATTAAAAAAAAAAAAAAAAAAAAAAACAGCTCAAGGGAAGAGCCCGAACAAAACAAACAAAAACTGCCCACGTCTGTCCTGCCAACAGGTCCACAACACCACAGAACATATGAAGGCATTGCTGATTTCAGTTCCCTCTTTTATAACCATTAAAGCATCTGTCCCAATAATTGAAGTTCTGCTATAGATTGATTACATTTTTTTGTTTCTAGTTCATTACCTCTTACTTGTACTGACCATGTACCGCACACTGCCTCCTTTTTCCCCCTAATGATCACCTGCTAGTTGCAGCGAATGATGTGCTTAATTTAGAAAACTTCCCATTCTGAACAGCAAAGTCAGCAGCTGGGGCTACACAAAATCCACGCGCAATTTCCAACACACAGATGTCCGCTCTGAGTAGGATCCTAATCAGGAGCGCCAGGTTCCTCAGCCGGTGACACCTTCTGACTTATTGTATGATGGGGGTTATGGTTTGGGTTTGTTTTGGTTTTTTTTCTCCACTATATTTTTTTTTGGATTTTGTTGTGATTTATGTTGAAATAGTGTGATGCAAACCTAGATGGTAACAACACTGCTAAAGTGGATTCTGAGCAGTATCTCCACACATTATTTATTATTATTATTATTATTATTATTGCGCCATTTATTCCGCCATTTATTCCATGGCGCTTTACAAGTGAAAGAGGGTATACGTACACCAATCATTACCAGTCTGTTTTGTACTGTTATAGGAGGAGAGAGGACCCTGCCCGCGAGGGCTCACCGTCTACAGGGAATGGGTGATGGTACAATAGGTGGGGACAGAGCTGGTTGCGCATTGGTCTACTGGACTGAGGGCTATTGTAGGTTGTAGGCTTGTTGGAAGAGGTGGGTCTTGAGGTTCCTCTTGAAGCTATGCAATCTCCTGATGTTGAAAGGTTCTTTTGGGCTGCTCCCTTGTTACAATATCTAAATTGTCTTTTGATTAGATACCTTTGTTCTACAGGATGAACCATAGGAGGTAAAAAAAAAGTTTGACACCCCCCCCCCACACACACACACCCCACCCCCCCCCCCCACACACACACACACACACACACACACACCCCAACCCCCCCCCCCACACACACACACACACACACACACACACACACACACACACACACACACACACACACACACACACACCACCCACACACACACCCCAACCCCCCCCACACACCCCAACCCCCCCCACACACCCCAACCCCCCCACACACACACCCACCCCAA
>NC_134356.1:482440140-482490140 GCF_048569485.1 Anomaloglossus baeobatrachus
TATCAATGGAGACCAGGGTAGCAAAGCTATTCCCAACAGGAAATCCAGCCAGCTTTTCCAAAGAAGTATATCGGAAGGACCTCCCAACAAACTTAACTCCTCTAGTCTTAAGTATAATTACCCCAAATTAGGGTCATCCCATTTGCACATACAGTTTGCACCTGGAAGTGAAAGCAGGATTTGTAGCTTTAAGAGACAATCCATAAGAAACCCCTCCACTGGTGTGACTGTCAAACCCTCTGTGAAACCCCTTAAGGTGAGTTCCTTCTCTAATTGGCGTTCTTAACTAGACAAGCCAGTTTTCATGCTGCAGTTAATCATGTTTTTACTAATGCTCAGTTACAATTTGCCTAAATAGAGGTTTTGTTTTATATGAAATCTATGTACATTTTGCCATATATTTTATACATTACATAAATATAGCATTTTCATCAATTTTTCCCCGTCGTCCAAAGTACTTAATCATTATTATTGCTGCATGAGCGCACTCATAAGTTTCTGGATTATTTTATTTTTTTAAATTTCAGTTTGTTATTTATTGTGATGGAATATGCCAATTCTTGGAATGTGGGATTATTGTGATGACTTATATTGTGACTTAACGTTGGTTTTCCGCAGTGTGAATGTGTTCACCACAAGCCATAGTACAGCATTGTAGCCCAGCTAAAAATAACCAGCTCCCAAAATATTTCCTTCGACTCCAGTTAGTCTGGTCATGTATACTGATACGCTGTGTGCGGGTTCAAATTTAACAAGTTGATATTAGAGCAGCATTTAGTAATGCCAGCTATCTGTACACAGCAGTCATGAAATTAAATCAGTGCTTTGCTCAGGCTCTGCTATCACTGAAAGGTCTGTGCGTTCTTCATTTGTGTGCCCAAGTTTAAGCCTCTAGTAGCATCATATCGGATTCCCTGCTTCAATAGTCAACAGCTTGTTAAGGACGGCTTTCTGAAATTCACTGTGAAATGAGACTTGTGCCTGTACGGCCTCACTGTAGTGGCGAAATACAAAACTTTTCTAAGAACACAAAGATAGTTTAATTAAACTATCAGGAAAGTAGGAGATTTTAGAATGGGAACAGTTAGCTTTTCTGATTTTTTTGTTTCTTTGAATATTTTTATGTATATTTATTTATTATACGAAGATGAAATAAAAATGAAATCTAATTCTAATAATTATAATAAACATTAATGAAAATAATAATGAAAATAAATATATATTTGTGTGTGTGTGTATATATATGTCTGTATGTATGTGTATCTATCTATCTATCTACATACATACATACATACATACATACATACATACATACATACATACATACATACATACATACATATATATATCTATATCTCTATCGATATATATATATATATATATATATATATATATATATATATATATATATATTAATTTGGCGTCTTTGCTTTAATTCTTTAATAGACTTTGTCACCAAAAGACATTTAGTACTTAATGATTTTATTTTACGTTTTTCTGCGCTATCTAACATAGTGGCTAGTTCTTCACTCTTATGACGCTGACTAGGAGTTTGAATGGAATAGCGGTAAATAATGCCCTCCGACCCCCTCCTTCAAAGTGAAAGCGTCGTAGAGATAACCTAACATACGCCTATTGTTTTCACTAATGAAAATGACCCAGAATATTTCTGCTCCCTTTTGTATATCGTCACTAATTCCACAGTGCTTTACAGATGTGATGATCACTGTCCCCAATGGGGCTCATAATCTAAAGTTCCTCTTACTATGTCTATGTGGATTTTTCCAGGTTCTCAGTTTCCCTTGCACCCTACAAAAACTGGGAAAATATACAAACTCCTTGCAGATGTTGTCATTAGTGGGGGGCTTGAACCCAGGACCCCAGACCTGCAATATTGCAGTGCTAACCACTTGAACCCCCCTGATTTTATAAAGGATTCCTTGTTTAGTCAACGGAAAATAAGTTCTCTGGTGTTCAGAGGTGCAGGCAATGCCATAATTTTGTCAGTCTTATTTGGTAAAGGGTTAATATTCCCATAAATTTATTGGTGAACTAAGGTAAAGTTTCCTCAATGTATTGCCAGAGGAGAACAGAGGTCTAGGATATTGTAAGGGTTAATATTTAATTCCATGCTGGTCTGGGGTAATGCCCCACCTAATTTAGTAGAATAGAGTAGAACAGGGTTTTTTGTTTTTTTTTTGTTTTAATTTGATTTCCATCTTGGTTTTGGCTAGAAAGGGTGTTCCTTTATTCCCTCGTCATGTGAGGTCATGCCTCATTCCTTGATGGTATAGGCTAGACGAAGGGTTAATAGGTCTGGCATTTTGCTTACCTCTTCCTCTTGCCCCCCTGCCCTTAGGCTCCACTTTTAGTTTTCCTTCCTGCTCTAGATCAGGGACTGAGGATTGTACTTTGAGCATTAAGAAAAGGTCAGGAGTTGTCGGGTGTTTCTAGGTACTCTATTCCGGATTATAAGGTGCACATACTTGGCTACGAAATTCTTGCTTTTGCAGTTTGAGTATTATTCATTAGCTAATAAGCACAATTTACATTTTAGGTTTTGCTTTGTCATTCGTTTTATTTAGTCTCTGAACAATTGCAGGGTTTGCAGGTTACATGAATGTGAATGATTTTAGCAAATATCAGATTTAGCATTTAAAAACATATGAACAATCAAAGATTTTATTCCGCCGGTAGCCCTCCATACACCTTAGACCAGGGGTCTCAAACACGCGGCCCGCGGGCCGCATGCGGCCCCTGAGGCTGTTTGTTGCGGCCCGCAGACCCCGTGACAATCGCGGCTCTATGCTGAGGGTCGGCGCCGGCAGGAACTTGCATTTGAATCCATCTGAGGTGCCGCGCAAGGAGCTGTCAGTTCTATCCCAGTTGCTGCTGCTGTCTGCCAATCAGATGCAAGGAGGTGACGTCATACAGCGACGTCACTTCCTTGCATCTGATTGGCAGGCAGCAGCCATTGGTCCAGACACAGCTCCTCTGCGCTGCACCGCAAATGGATTCAAATGCAGTGAAGTTTCTGCCGGCGCCGACCCTCAGCACAGAGCCACGATAAGCAGGTAAGGTACGTGCTGAAGATCAGGACCCGCTGCGTGCTGGACACAGCGCTTCCTGATCGGTGGGGTCGCAAGTCTGCTCCTTAGGAGACCGCAGCTGCCCGTGCCTGCGATCAGGGGTTCGGGCCGCTGCGGTCTCCTCGCTGTGCTCTGCCTAGGGAGGACGCTTCAGACGCCGCAGCATAAATTCACATGCTGCGGCCTCTGGAAGCCACACCGCAGTTCCGTTTTCACTGCGGGCCGTACACGCCCAGTGGGCATGGGATTTTTAGAAATCCCATGCCCACTGTGCTTTTACCATACATAGCAGGGTTTTGGACGCAGCTGAAGCATGCTGCATCCAAAACTCTGCAAGTACTGATCGTGGGCACACAGGGAACGGAGGAAAGGTGAGATTTTTTTTTTTGTTTGCGTATTACTAAAGGATGGGCAGAATACTACAGGGATGGCCACAATACTACAAGGGTGGGCAGAATACTACAGGAATGGCCACAATACTACAGGGATGGGCTGAATACTACAGGGATGGGCTGAATACTACAGGGATGGGCTGAATACTACAGGGATGGGCTGAATACTACAGGGATGGGCTGAATACTACAGGGATGGGCTGAATACTACAGGGATGGCCACAATACTACAGGGATGGGCTGAATACTACAGGGATGGGCAAAATACTACAGGGATGGCCACAATGCTACAGGGATGGCCACAATGCTACAGGGATGGCCACAATACTACAGGGATGGCCACAATGCTACAGGGATGGCCACAATGCTACAGGGATGGCCACAATGCTACAGGGATGGCCACAATGCTACAGGGATGGCCACAATACTACAGGGATGGCCACAATACTACAGGGATGGGCTGAATACTACAGGGATGGGCTGAATACTACAGGGATGGGCTGAATACTACAGGGATGGGCTGAATACTACAGGGATGGGCTGAATACTACAGGGATGGGCTGAATACTACAGGGATGCCCACAATACTACAGGGATGCCCACAATACTACAGGGATGCCCACAATACTACAGGGATGCCCACAATACTACAGGGATGGGCAGAATACTACAGGGATGGGCAGAATACTACAGGGATGGCCACAATACTACAGGGATGGCCACAATACTACAGGGATGGCCACAATACTACAGGGATGGCCACAATACTACAGGGATGGCCACAATACTACAGGGATGGCCACAATACTACAGGGATGGGCTGAATACTACAGGGATGGGCTGAATACTACAGGGATGGGCGGAATACTACAGGGATGGGCGGAATACTACAGGGATGGGCGGAATACTACAGGGATGGGCGGAATACTACAGGGATGGGCTGAATACTACAGGGATGGGCTGAATACTACAGGGATGGGCTGAATACTACAGGGATGGGCTGAATACTACAGGGATGGGCTGAATACTACAGGGATGGCCTGAATACTACAGGGATGGCCTGAATACTACAGGGATGGCCTGAATACTACAGGGATGGTCTGAATACTACAGGGATGGTCTGAATACTACAGGGATGGTCTGAATACTACAGGGATGGGCACAATACTACAGGGATGGGCACAATACTACAGGGATGGGCACAATACTACAGGGATGGGCACAATACTACAGGGATGGGCACAATACTACAGGGATGGGCTGAATACTACAGGGATGGGCTGAATACTACAGGGATGGGCTGAATACTACAGGGATGGGCTGAATACTACAGGGATGGGCTGAATACTACAGGGATGGGCTGAATACTACAGGGATGGGCTGAATACTACAGGGATGGCCACAATACTACAGGGATGGCCACAATACTACAGGGATGGCCACAATACTACAGGGATGGCCACAATACTACAGGGATGGCCACAATACTACAGGGATGGGCTGAATACTACGGGAATTGGCAGAATACTACAGAGCACAATACTACAAGGATGAGCACAATACTACAAGGATGAGCACAATACTACAAGGATGAGCACAATACTACAAGGATGAGCACAATACTACAAGGATTGGAACAATATTACTGGGCACAATACTACAGGGCACAAGGATGGGCACTATACTACTGGGCACAATACCACAAGGATGAGCACCTTACTACAGGACACACGGATGGGCACATTACTACAAGATTTTGGCTAAGATTACTATATGATGCTGCTAATTGTAAAACAATTACAAGAAGGTGATAAAATGTAAAAAAAAATAAAATCCTAAAGCATGACTTTTTTTAACATTAAAAATGCTTTTCTGTATATAAACTTAACAAAAAAAAGTACACGTTTGTTATAATAAACAAGCGAAAAATGTTTACAAAAGTGATCCAAGATGTATAGGAAAAAAAAACCATGGATTCATTAAAAATGTTCACTTTGTCTTGCAAATAATGCGGCCCCCCTCATTTTTTTTTTTTTTCTATATGCGGCCCATACACCCAGCTGAGTTTGAGACCCCTGCCTTAGACTGATGTCAGCCGTGTATGAGGGCTCGGACAGTTGAAGGATCCCGCATGTCTGCTTTTGGACTGTCTTTTCTTTTGTACTCCTGGAGAGAAGTCAGACTTGTTGGTGGCTTTCTTTATAAACACATTATGAATTTAGTTGGAGACAATAGCATGCAAACCTGATCTATCCATACTTTGACCTGGTGTTTCGATATCACCCACACGTTACCTCTGGTCCTCCCATGACCTCAGTGTCTACTTACTCAGTCGCTCTTGTCTATTCTAATCTCCAAGATTTAACGTTTGCATCCTCCTGTTTAGGATTCCACTCTTTTCGGACACCTTCAGCAGCAATCTGATAATATTAGTGGGAGATCTGACTCACTGCATCCCCCTCAAATTTGCCTATTATTGGGGCTGCAGTGCTCTGAGAAGTTTCATTTTCTCTTTTTTTTTTTTTTTTTTTTCCCCTTTTTACTAGGTACAGCTCTGTGCAATCTGTATCGGTTGTACCTGGTACTGTGCTCACTGCTGTTCAGTCTTATTCAGGTGAATAACCCCAAACAATACAAAACTTAGTGTTTGGTAAACTGTGCAGGGAATGCTGGATAGCAGAGGCACAGAGTCGCACCCCACCAATCTGATAAAGAATTCCTTCTATGAAGTTCTTTTTTTCATTAAATCTGTGTAGGGCTATGTTCACACACTGCATCTTTTCTAACCGCAAAGATGCAGTGTTTTTTGCCCAAAAAAACGTACCCGTGGCAAAAGCGCATGCATTTTTGACGTGTTTATTGCTTTTTGCCCAATGAGTTGAAGTCAAATCTATTGACTGGAAGGGCTCAAACGCTGGAAAAATGCAAAAAGACATACTGCATCTTCAAAAGCACAGCCAAGACTCAGCCAACAAAAAGGATGCACAGTGTAGACAACAAAATAGAAATCTCATAGACTTTGCTGGGGGAAGGAAATGCATGCATTTAGGTGTATCTTTGTGACCTCAAAAATGCAGTAAAAGATGCAGTGTGTGAACATAGCCTAGATGTGTATGTAGGAAATCAAGAAAAATGGAGTCTTATTCCAAAAATATATATAAATTTTATTAGATATTCATACATTAAACAGTCAAAAAAGGGGGGGGGGGAATAAAGTGCAAGAAGTAGGGCAGCAATCACCACAGAGCGAAGTTCTTGGCAAGCACTGTATCAATTTTTATGCAGACGGCAGCATGTACATCGATAGCGTTAAAGCAAACCGCAAAGGGTACAACACCGTAGCTATAGGAAACCGCGGGCACAGGAGACAACCCAGCAAGTACACAGGTGAAAGCCCACCAGCACTAAGGTCATAATGCACAAACAGGTGAGAGCACTCACTGTATTATCACATGTAAATCCAAGTGCCAGATATACACAGTGCTCACAACCTGTTTGTGTGCTGCGTACCAATGTAGGAAAGATTTTTTTCTCTTCCTTTCCAAAAGGCTGGCAGGGCTTTTTAGTATATAGGTGAAAAGGATCACTCCAAATGCGGGTTAGCTCGTGTCCCAGCGGTGAAGTCCTAGCGCCACGGTGATGAAAGAGCCCGGTGTACAATCAGTAACATGCTGCAGTCATACAATAGATAAAAGTAACAAGTTAATTGTGCTTACGCATTTAAGTAACTCAGTGGTGAAAGCTGTCCTGGGGGCCCCGACGCTGCGTTTCGTGTAGGGCTTCCTCGGGGGGGCCTCAAAAATGCAGTAAAAGATGCAGTGTGTGAACATAGCCTAGATGTGTATGTAGTGTAGTGAGTCTACAGATATACTCTCCTACCATTACTTTCTCCAATATCCAGCACCATTCTGCTCCTCTCCCAAGTCATGTGACAGTGATTCAGACTCTCCGGGTCACACTGCGCTGTGTGACCTGGAAATGACTTTTATAGTATGTACGCATGCTGTGTTTTTGGTTTGACAACAAAACTGCACAGTCTGGCAGACTTTGACAACTGTAAATGCTGGGTTTCACAAAAATAGCAGTGAAAATGCATCAGTTTTTGCCGCGTTTTAGTTAATGCGGTTTTTAAAGGAGAATTATTTTTTTTTTTTTTATAGAAAATTAGATTGAGAGATGGAGAGGAGAGCTTGATAGAGGGATAGCTAGCTTGGCCAGCTTTTTTTTTTAATTTTTTGGGGGGTAAAACAATGACATGGGGTAACCCCATTTTTCTAAAACAAGCAAAGGTACAGCAGACAACTGGGGTCTTATATTATTATGGTGAGAAGGGCCATCGTTATTTGGCTGTTAAAAGCCTAACAATAGCAGCCCACAGCCGCCTCAGAAGTGGCACATCCATAAGATGCGCCAATCCTGGCGCTGGGCCCGGCTCTTTCTGTTGCCCTGGTGCGGCGGCAATCTGGGTAATAAGGAGTTAATAACAGCTCACAGCTGTAACTAAGCCCCAGCTTAATGTAAGGCGTTTGAGATCCCCCACACCCCCCATCACTAGTCTGGTCTGTAAGTGAAAGTAAATAAACACCCAAAAAAATCCTTTGAAATAAAATACAAAAAAGCCATCATTTTTCACCACTTTATTAATCCTCAAACACCCCTCAAGGTCCGACGTAATCCACACAAGGTCCCACGATGCTTTCAGCACTGCTACCTCTGACTCACAGCGATCGCCATAGGACATGACTGCCCGCTGTGAGCTCCACGCAGCAACTGAAGTGAATCTCTCCATTAGCAGTGACGTCACTCAGGTTAGCCACAGCTGGAGTCCTCCATCTGTGACAGCAAATCACCCGAGTGACTGAAGTTAGCTGCGCGACCTGAATGAAGTCGCCGATTTATTGCGCGGCTCACTTCAGTCACAGCCTGAACCTCAGTGGGCAGTCATGTTCTATAGCGCTATATTCGTTCCACAACCCAAAAATGTTTGTATAAATACAGTAAACGTATTACAGTGATACGAAATGTACTGTATTCATATAAGATTACAGTACACTAATACAAAATACTGTACAGTAAAAAACATATAAAACAAATTAAACTGCATGTTAGCTTACAATAGAATTGTTGGAGTGTGGGAGGTAAACTATAGAGAAAAAATGATGTATAAATGACAACCTTGATTCTAGTACAATACTAAAAGAAAAGACACCAAATCTATTCTCCCCAAAATAAGGCCAGAACTAATGTATGTAAAGCGCTGTGGAATTAATAGCGCTATATAAATGAATAAATAAATTATTTATTATTATTATTATTAACTAAGCCAAATGTGGGGTAGGAATACTGCACAGGCAATTAGATTACAGTACAAGCAATGTGCCGTACTGGTTAGCAGAAAAAAAAGTACAATACTGCATCCATAAATGCAAATTGATAGACATGCTATATAATATATACTGTACAATGGTATACTGTGTACAGTAAAGTTGCCTCCAGAGCGGGTCAGAACATGGTGAACGGATGGAACCGGAAGTGTGAACGAGGAGCATTTGCTCTTATTGCAAATCATTGCTCTTAAACAAAGTTACAAATTTTTAAAAAGCTTTGCTTGTCTTGCAAAACGCTCTCAAACCAAATTACTCTTAATCCCAGGTTCGTGTGTGTGTGTGTGTGTGCGCCATATTATGGAGTCCATCTAAGTTCTAGTATTTTAGACCAGAATGCCATTCATTTTAAAATATTTTGTTCTCAATGTCAAAAATGTGACATATGTGATGTAAATGTAAAATTCCCAAATGCAAAGCAAGGTAACATTTCCCATTTGCAGTCGGCTGCTGGCCCTTTAGATGAGGTGCTAAGCCTCTGTATATTATTTGGAGCTGTTGAACATTTCCCCGTATAGGAATAACTTTTGCAGTGTCATTTCCCATCTTGTTTACAGATCAGGCCTGAATACATTGCAACATTAATCTGCTCTTTGTGCCACAAGCTATTTTCACACACGCTAGCGACACACAAGTTTACCATGTGCTGCCCAAGTATGGGAAGCAACCCACACATTGCCAGAAAAGCCTTATTAAAGCTACAATGGAAACAGTATGACTGCAGATTTGGGAACTTTGCTTTGGGGGAAGGTGTGGTAAAAATAGGGGTTTTTTTCTTCTTTGGTGATTTTTATTTATTTTTTTTTTTTTTATGAATTTCTTACAAAGGTGAATAAAACAAATAGCATAAAATGTTATTCCACAGTAAAAATCAGTCTTTATACTTGTACTTCCTTACTATAAAAGTACAATTAACCTTTTATGTGTAAGGAAGTCATTAACTTTTCTTATTATCCAAAGGAGGCTTAAAGAGGTTGGACAGTAGTTTAACATTGACGGCCTAGCCGTAGGCTAGGCCATCAATATCTGGCTGTGGTCCTAGACCTGGCATCCCTGCCGATCAGCTGCTCTTGGTGCCTGTGGGGTAGCAGCCTGTGGATGGAAATGTTTAGTTCTGGAGCTGCCCTTGTTATCTGATAGCGGCCGAGTACTGCACATCCACCTTTTATAGATCTGCAGGGGGAGCAGATATACAGTACCTGGCCATGGCCACCACCAGTTGACGGAGCAGCTCCGGAACTGAGCATTTCCGGCTGCTGCCTACTGCCGCCACTGGCACTAAGAGCGGGAATGGCTGATCGGCAGGGGGTTTCGGGTGTCCGACCCTGGTCGATCAGATGATGACCTATCATAAGGATAGGCAATCTGTATTTAAAGTAATGGAAAACCTCCTCTTTAAACAGGTCATCCAGTGAAAAGTTGTCACCTATCTGTAGGATAGGTGAGAACTCATTAATGGGTGGTGGTGCAGCCATTGGGACTAGCACTGATCAGTAGAATACATGCTCCAACACCGCTCCATTCACTCCTTATGCGGCGGCTGAGCTCTGCACTTACTTTTTCCAGCGGCCCCATGGAAAATAAATGGAGAGGCGTTTCGGTGTTTGACCTGCTGCTCAATTTTGTAGGGCGGATACAAAATCTCTCCGTTGTACCAATTTGGTGTGGGTCCCAGCATTCGGATACCCACAGATGGTATCCTGTAGATCGATGAGAACTTGTTTTCACTGAACAGCCCCTTTAAAGAGTGCAATAAACTGTACAAGTTCAACATGTTCCCAGCAAAGGGAATACTTGTGGCCAATTGCTATTAATTGTGTGGTGATAATTATAAATTGATGAGGAACATTTTAAGCATGTCTGTGACAGAAGTATTGGCTCGGCTACGTCTGCTGGATGCTTCCAGCTCCTGGCAGTTATCAGACAGGAGTGTTGTGTTCCGACAGTTCTCGGCTTGTGAAAATTGGCAGCCATTCAGTTACCAGCACACTCGACCCTCATCGTTTTGCAATTGCCATTGAGTCTCTGACATGGCTGAATCCAGCTGAGTGAGTAGTTATAGGTAAAAACAGAAATGTTATAGAAAATACAGGTTACTTTATGGAAACCCTATACACAGTAATTGGAGCTAATCTGTCTCTACATATCACAATGCAAAATGGTGAAACTCCCAAGAAAAACATTTATGTACAGTGTGCCTTTATACAGGCTGCAAGTGTGTATTTTTGTGGGTTTTTTCTTTTTTTGTTAAGGTAAGTTATTCTTGTGAATGACTCCATTCATTCTACCATGCAATATTTTGGGGGGGAAAAAAATCCAAACTTCGGTGAAAGTGCAATTTTTTTAAAAATTTTATTTTTCTTTACGGGGAGTTTTGGAGAGTTATTTTTACCTCAGTATTTCTCAGCCAAAACCAGTAGTGGGTCTAAAACGAAAGTGGTGCACGTGTTTTTATTATACGTTTTCCTCTGTTCCATTCCTGGCTTTGGTTTACAAATACTGAGGTAAAAAAATTCAACACTCGTGGCCTTACAGGTTAACTGCTGCTGGAGCTTGCTTCACCCATGACCTTGAGACGCAGATGATGGCTAAATAATACAGCCATCATCTGCTAGGAGAGATGTGCGCTCAGCTCCTGAGCCTGCATCAAAGAAGAGCATGTAACAAGACATTAGCTGGTGTGATCTGGACATGGTTAGCTAGGCAAACAAGGTTTAAACCAGATTAACGGATTGGTATTTTTAAATAAATTACACAAAAAGTAGCAAACTCATTCCAGTAGCTGGGTAGTGTCAAAACTGGAAATCTGCTGAAGGCACCAAACTTATCCAACATTGTGTTGACATGAGTTAGTAGTAACACAACCACAAGCAAAACTGAATAAAAAAAACCCCCATTCATGATAAATATACTTGTTTAGGTTTGCCAGCACTCTATACAGAAGGTATCCTAAGGCTGGTGTCACACTTGCGAGTGCTTTGCATATATCTCGTGCGTGTCTTGCGTTGCATCACCCGGCACGGACTCACTCTCCTCACAGGAGCGGGCTGGTTGCATGTATCTCTAAGCAGCTGAGACGCTCCTGTCCGGAGAGTGTGTGTGGCTGTGACTGGTGATGCACCGCGAGATACACGCAAGGCACTCGCAAGTGTGATACCGGTCTTAATCTCGAATTCTATTTTTAGGTGTTTTTGGTGGTATTTTTGACATTATCCTTTTAATGCAATCTTTCATCCACTTTACAGAGGAGCAAATGTGACATTTTATGTTTCTTAGAAAATCTGGATATCTATGCAATGGCTGGAAAAGATGGATTAAACAAACTCCCTCCCTTACAAATTAGGCATACTTGTTCCCAGCTATGACTTCCCGCTGTTTGTTAGTGGATGCCAGTCGTAATATACTCCATATTTCACATCTGGTGGATTTGCTCTGAAGCCAATGGTAGCTGACTTCTTGTCTGTTTTTCTGAGAATTAGAATACATCCTCAGTGCCATTTTTATACAACTGTTGGTTAATTTCCTTACCATCATTTCTACCGTATAACCATAGTCTCCCCCACATCTTGTTTACACCCAATACTACCTGATGCTCCTCTTTCTTATGTTTGGGGTTTTTTTTTTGTAATTCTATCGTTTATGAAATTTTTATTTCAACCTTTTACTCACTTCTAGGTATGACTGTACAAATACGAACACAGAGCTGCAGTACAAGGTGTTTTGTGTATTAAGAAACAATAAATTCTATCGAGAAGCTTATGAGAGTGCCTAAAATCAAACAAGGATGTCACGATTATACTAAGGACAGGGTCCCTTGACCATGGATTAATGCATGCTAGAGAATCTGGCTGATGACATTAATTACACTCTGCTCAAATTCTGATTGTGATCCAATTCTCATGCATGCGAGAATCTGAACACCGGTGCGGAGAAGACAAAAAAAGTAATTTCTCCATTAGGCTACTTTCACACTTGCGTTGAACGGTATCCGTTGCATTGCGTTGTGTAACGGATGCAACGGATGTGTTGCATATAGTGACACAACGGATGCAACGGATGCTGCAAAACAACGCAATTCGTTTTGATTTTTTTTTTTTTTTTTTTTTTTCCCGGTTTTACCAGCGGCAGACTATAGTGAACGATCAGCTGATCGTTCCCTGCAGCCGGCCGCTGGGTGATCAGCTGATTGCTCCCAGTAGCCGGCCGCCGGGTGATCAGCTGATCGCTCCCGCCCGCCGGGTGATCAGCTGATCGCTCCCGCCCGCCGGGTGATCAGCTGATCGCTCCCGGCTGCCGGGTGATCAGCTGATCGCTCCCTGCAGCCGGCTGCCGGGTGATCAGCTGATCGCTCCCGGCCGCCGGGTGATCAGCTGATCGCTCCCTGCAGCCGGCCGCCGGGTGATCAGCTGATCGCTGTCACTTGCCGGCGCCCGGGCATGCCGGCGGGCGGGCGCTCAGCTGAGCGCTGTGACTTGCCGGCGGCCGGGCATGCTGGTGGCCGGTCATTCAGCTGAGCGCTGTCGCTTGCCGACGGCCGGGCGCTCAGCTGAACGTTCGGCCACCGCGAGCCAAAATAAAGTTTGATTTAAAAAAAAAAAAAAAAAAAAAGAGCATGCGCAGTGAAATCCAGAGGATTCCGCTGCTCAAAATAACGTTACATGCTGCGTTCCTCCCGCTGGGCGGAAGCAACGGAGCGTCGCCCAGCGGAAGCAACGCAGCTCCTTTTGGTACAATCCGTCAACCATACAAGTCTATGGGAAACAGCGGAATCCGTTAACGGATTCCGCTGTTTCCCAAAAGGGCGGATTGTAACGGAAGGAAAATAACGCAAGTGTGAAAGTACCCTTAAGCAGACTGCACTCTGATGCACTCACATCATGCTCCTATTTCTTTAAACTGCCGAATCAGCATGAGAAAAAAATTGCTGCTTTGCACTGTGCCATAGTATAACTTTAGGCAAAGTACTATCCAATGAGACATCGGATTGCACTTGGCCGTGTTAAACGCTTATGTGAGCGAACCATAAATGTGAAAGCCTGCACAAACAAAAGGAAAACAAATTGAGGTGGTTTTTTTTTCAGATTGCTTTTAGTTCTCATTTGGCTACGTTAATTTAAAAAAAATAAAATATACACCTATATTTTATATATGTGCAATTTTATTTTTTTTAAAACGCCTATTTATGCAAAAGGACAAACTGTACCTTTTGTTCCCTGTATTTTCGTTCTTCCTTCATAAAGTACCCGTCAATTTACAAGTTTTCGTGTACAGCAGGTAAGAAGTATTGAACATGTCACCAATTTTGTAAGTAAATACATGTCAATATTACCTATAGAAATATCTCACCAGATGCTTGTAACAACCCATCCATTCCACACAGTCAAAGAAATCAAACCATAGATGTCTTTAAATTAAGTTGTATAATAATGAGAAATTACACCGGGAAAAAGAGCGGATTGGAAAGTCATGACACTAGCTGAAATCAATAATTGCAAAGCAATCCTGTCAATAAGGTAAAAAATATTATCAGTTGGTTCAACTGATGGCCTATAAATAGGTGTCTCAACCTCTCATGATGGGTAAAACCAGTGAGCTGTCTCAAGACCTTTGCAACCGTATTATTGCAAAATATACTGATGGCATTGGTTACAGAACAATTTCTAAACTACTGAAGACTCCAGTGAGCACTGTTGACCTATGTTCACTTTTCCGTTTTGCCTCAGTCACAATCCGTCGCCGTGAGGAATTACGGTATCCTGCAAAATATTTTGCAGGAATCCGTTTTTTTTCCCCCATAGACTTCTATTAGCGACGGCTTGTGACTGATGGCCCTGCGTTGATCGTCAGGTGGCGGATGCAGTCTTTTACTGACTGTCCGTCAGGCGGGAGAACGCTAAATGTAACGGGTTTTTTTTTTTTTTGTGCAGCGGATCAATTTTTTTTACTGTTAGCATGCGCACTGTAAATGAAGTTCCAGCAGCCAGAACGATCAGCTGATCGCCCGGTGGCCGGCTTTTGTGAGCGATCGGCCGGCTTTTGTGAGCGATCGGCTGATTGGCCGGCTTTTGTGAGCGATCGGCCGGCTTTTGTGAGCGATCGGCCGGCTTTTGTGAGCGATCGGCCGGCTTTTGTGAGCGATCGGCCGGCTTTTGTGAGCGATCGGCTGATCGTTCGCTCGTTTTTTTATACTGAAATCATTTCACGGAATCTTTCTCATGACAAAAAAATCCCATTTCTTGCCACCCGTTGTACAATGCATCAGTCACAAGCGTCAAGCAACGCAGGTGACTGATGCAAAAAAAAAAAACGGTGACTGATGCAAAAAAAAAAAACTGGAAATGTGAACATACCCTTAGGGCCACAATCCAGAAGTGGAAGAATAGAATTTCATCATAAACTGGCCATAACCTGGGTCTCCAAGCAAGATTTCAGACAGAGGAGTGAAGAGTGATCAGAAAAGTTGTTAAATACAAGGACCACACGTGGAGAACGCCATGAAGACCAGGAATCAGCAGGTACAATTGTTTCAAATAAAACAATAATGCTTTTAACCTCAGTGGCCTGTATGCACGCTCACCACACAAGCCTCCAATACTGAATAAAATGCATGTTCAAGCCCGTTTAAAGTTTGTTAAACATTTAGACAAGCCTGAGAAATATTAGGAAAATATAATCTGGTCAGATGAGACCAAAATTTAATTCTTTTGGATGTCCTAATACACACAGTGTTTGAAGGCCAAAAGGCTCTGCAGAACGCTCCAAAAAATAAATTCCAATAGTGGAGTGTGGAGGCTGGAATATTATGGTGTGCGGTTGGTTGTCAGCATATGGCACTGGCAAACTTCATATTCCTGAAGAAAGGATGAATGTAGAAGAAAACCCCAAAAAACCCAAACCATTCTTAATAAAAATCTGCTGCCATCTGCCAGGATGATGTAGATGAAACGAGGGTGGACATTTCAGCAAGATTGTGATCCCAAACACACAGCCAAATAAACTCCTGAATTTGTTTCAGAGAAAGATCATAAAAAGCTGCTAGAATGGCCCAGCCAATCGCCTAATCAGAATTCAGTAAAAAATTATGGAAGGAACTAAAGGTCAGAGTTCACAGAAGGAGCCCATGGAACCTTCAGGATTTGAATAGTGTGGGGAAAAATGGGCCAAAATCGCACCTGAGCTATGCATAAGTCTACCTTTTTGTATGGAGAAACTATAGAATTTGTCATCACTAACAAGGCTTTTGTATGAAGTATTAAATACATTAAAGTAAGTGTGTTCAATACTTTTTCCAGATGTAATTTCTCATTATTACATATGCCTTAATTTCTGGATGTCAGTGAGAAGCAGAGAACGGTACTGGACACCGGAGTTGCACAATCACACTACATTACATGCATTCCTGTACATAATTAATAAAAAGTTAGTGCTGCTTTAATACAATCAGTATTTTATCACTGCCTGACTAGGTCTCACAAGCCGAACAGACCAGCTAATCTGTGTAAGGGGTGCTTCACACATAGCGAGATCGCTGCTGAGTCATGGTTTTTGTGACGCAGCAGTGACCTCATTAGCGATCTCGCTGTGTGTGACACTGAGCAGCGATCTGGCCCCTGCTGTGAAATCGCTGCTCGTTACACACAGCCCTGGTTAATTTTATTGATGTTGCTCTCCCGCTGTGAAGCACACATCGCTGTGTGTGACAGCGAGAAAGCAACGATCTGAATGTGCAGTGAGCAGGAAGCCGGCGTCTGGCAGCCTGCGGTAAGCTGTAACTAAGGTAAATATCGGGTAACAAAGGGAAGCCCTTTCTTGGTTACCCGATATTTACATTAGTTACTAGCACCGCAGCTCTCACGCTGCCAGTTCCGGCTCCCTGCACACGTAGCTGGAGTACACATCTGGTTAATAAGCAAACCGCTGTGCTTATTTACCCGATGTGTACTGTGGCTAGGAGTGCAGGGAGCCAGCGCTAAGCGGTGTGCGCTGGTAACAAATGTAAATATCGGGTAACAAAGCCCTTGGTTACCCGATATTTACCTTTTAGTTACCAAGTGCAGCGTCGCTTCCACGCATCGCTGCTGGCTGGGGGCTGGTCACTGGTCGCTGGTGAGATCAGGCTTTCTTAACCTCCTGTGTTCTGCTCAGATTATATACCAAAAATCTGATAATTTCCTTTTTTAACATTAAATCTAACCCGACTTTTGTGCAAAGTTGTGCGATGGCTTATTCATTATTTTCCTTCCCCCCCCCTTCCTTCATCCTGTCTTCATTTTGGCATTAGAGTTATGCTGCAGGTTGTGTTATGGAGGTTGAATGGCCACTGCACTAAGTTTAGCAACCAGGAAAGCCTTCAGTCATACAGAAGTGCACTCAGCACTATGACAGACAGCCGATTGTGCACATATACACTGCTGAGCGAGCTTTCATTCACTGTGTCGGGCGTTCTTATAGCCGCTCCACACAGTGCCATGACTGACTGTGGCTGCACCAGCTCCCCTGCTTAACTGACAACAGACTGCTCCTGGGAGACAGTCCATTTTCTCCCGAGTAGAGATGAGCGGACATGTGGAAGTTCGGGTTCCGGTGGACTTTAGATAAACTTCATTTCAACATCCGGACTTCCCCTAAACTTGACTCCGGTGCTCGAACCCCATTGGAAGTCAATGATTGGGCTGTTCGGCTCTCCACCCAAATACAGCCAGCCACGAATAGCACTTCTGGGAAGGGTTTTGGTTTTTTTTGGACATACTGCATTCAAAAAATGTTTTTACGTTTTTATGCTCCACCCAGAGTGAGAACCATTCAGAGACTGCAAACAGCTCTCACTGGGCCGAGCACCGAACGCACACAAACACCTGATGCTCAATCGAGTCGTTGGCATATGTACAGCATCCGAACTCTGACACAATTTTTTTTTCTTTATATTATATTATAAATAGTCCGTGTTCAGCATGGACCCTGAGCTTTACAGTTAGTAGAGTTGAGCAAACCCAAAGTGTTGAACTTTCTGTACAGGCCATTCACCTTGATAGTGCTATTAACCTGCAGATAGGGTTACTATATCCGCAGGTTAATTGCGTTATCCGACCTGAAGTCTGAATCCAGTCTTGATCAAGATACAGCATGAAATAAAACCTGTGCTTAACCAAAATCTAAAAAAAAATTACAAAGAATCACAACTTTTGTCTGTTTCTCAGAAGGCTTAGGGGCGCTTCACACACAGCGAGCTCGCTGCCGAGATCGCTGCTGAGTCACGCTTTTTGTGAAGCAGCAGTTACCTCATTAGCGATCTCGCTGTGTGTGACACTGAGCAGCGATCTGGCCCCTACTGCGAGATCGCTGCTCGTTACACACAGCCCTGGTTCGTTTTCTTTAAAGGTGCTCTCCCACTGTGACACACAGATCGCTGTGTGTGACAGCGAGAGAGCGACAAATGAAGCGAGCAGGGAGCAGGAGCCGGCGTCTGGCAGCTGCGGTAAGCTGTAACCAAGATAAACATCGGGTAACCAAGGTGGTTACCCGATATTTACCTTAGTTACCAGCCTCCGCCGCTCTCACGCTGCCTGTGCTGCCGGCTCCGGCTCTCTGCACATGTAGCTGCTGTACACATCGGGTTAATTAACCCGATGTGTACTGTAGCTAGGAGAGCAAGGAGCCAGCGCTCAGTGTGCGCGGCTCCCTGCACACACAGCTAAGCGGTGTGCGCTGGTAACTAATGTAAACATCGGGTAACCATACCCGATGTTTACCTTAGTTACCAGTGTCCTCAGCTTCCAGACGCCGGCTCCGTGCAAGCGCAGCGTCGCTTGCACGTCGCTGGGGGCTGGTCACTGGTCGCTTGTGAGATCTGCCTGTTTGACAGCTCACCAGCGACCATGTAGCGACCATGTAGCGATGCAGCAGCGATCCTGACCAGGTCAGATCGCTGGTCGGATCGCTGCTGCATCGCTAAAGTGTGAAGGTACCCTTAGTAAAGTATGTACAGAATCGTATTTGTATGGACTCCAACAAAACAAACAACCCTTTAGGCTATGTGCCCACAGGACAATGCACCCACGGATTTTGCTGCAGAAAACCTGTGGATTTATCTGGATTTTCAAGATAAATCCACAGGTTTTAGCAAGTGCAGACACTCCCCATGTTATCCTATGGGATTTGGGGAGTGCTGTATCAATGGTGTGTGGTATGTGCGGCTGCGGAATATGCTGCGGATGTCCCACAGCCACACGTAACTGCATCTCAATTAATCATGCGGAAATATCTGCAGAATTCCTGCCTTTTCACTATGGAGATATAGGCTGGGACTTCCGCAGGTAAGTCGCACGAATGCCCGCTGGTGTTTTACCACAGATATTTCGCTGGAATCCCACAGCAATGGATAGCTGCGGATTCCTGGGATCAGCTGCGGGAAACCTGCGGACAACCTTTCGGAAATATTCGCGGGTACATTGTCCCGTGGGCACATAGCCATAGGCCTCTGTATAAAATTGCGCGTCTCTCATAGAGCTTCAGTGGAGACCCTATGTCCTATTAAAAAACAAAAAACGTCTTTTTTTTAGGCAACTGTATTTAGGCCTACAGCTGTTCCTTCATACACCCTCTTACACTTGTACATTCACCACTTAATTCCAGTGAGAAGGACTGTGCATGTTAAGGTTCAGCATGCCCAATCCTTCTTTTCCTTGACATCTGGTAGCAGGGTCCCATTGTGGTCAGCCTGGGTTTGGACAAAATTCATGTGTTGTGGCCACAGTTTAAAAAGTGAACTCTCTTTATTAAATGAATGAGTTAATGCATGCATACAACCTGACAATCTACCATCCTATTGCTACAGGCTATAGCGCGTTGGTGTTAATTGCACCATTTATTTAATAGGCGGCTTTATATGTTACGGGAGGCTTAATCTGTGCAACACCTGTAATTCATCTGTGCCAAATGTTGATATTTCAGAGTAGTGCGTTGTTTGAAATTGTGACGGGCACATTTATGTTTAGAGTGAGCGGAGAAACGTTCAGTGTTGGATAAAATAACTGCCTGATGGTCACTACGACTGTTTTCTGTGAAGCCATTTATGCTATGGAAACCCAGAATGTACAGTTATGTCTAGGATATTTTAGCAGAAAGAATGTTGGCCTAGAAAATAGAAGTATTGAGTCTGTATTTGTGTAAGCGGCAGCAATAGTCCACATCTGTTTATTTTCTTTTCTGTTTGAGTTGATATTTTATATGCCCTCCAATAAAAATCTTGTTCTCCAGCTCTACAACTGTAGACTTCTGTGTGAAGGTTATAACCCGATCTTGCATCTGGACAGGTCCTAAAATAGGTAAAACCATATGACCAAATTAAATTTTCATGTTCGTTGAAGTAGCACATTTATTGAAGAATGTCTTTGGAAAGTTTTCGGAGCCCTGAATGACCTTTCACATACGGCTGTAGAAAGGCACCTTGTTAAAGGCTCCGGTAATTAGCAGCCGCAGGTGTTTATACCTGCTGTTTTTCTTTCCACTCTTTAAGACGGGAGGGGCTACATTTATACAGGTAAACAGTCCAGCGCTGGATACAAGGCTCGTGTCTGATATGTGGCAACACTTGTACTTGAAGACAGTGCCCTAAACATTTCAGATCACTGCTCGTTTCATTTAGAAACCCCAATGAATTTTTGACGTCGTTCCAACAGTAGAGGGGGTTTTAATTACAGTCTTTATTTAACGGTACGTTTTCAGAGCTTGGACAGTTATAGATGTCTATTTCCTGTTTGAACACCGTACCAATACTTCATTACCACCACGTGTTCACTGGCATTTGGTTTATTAATATTGTCCTACATTCTCATTCTTCATTCTTGGGATTTAAAGCTTTCAGTAATGTCTCTGACTTTAAAGTGATATACCGTCATGCACGGCTATCTCATACCTATGAGATATGATATAAATGTGTACTAGCTGAAGGTCCCCCTGCTGACACCCCTACAATGCTGAGAACAGAGGTGGAGAGGGGACTATTGAAAAGCTGTTTTTGTAATATCTGTAAATTGCCCGTCAAAAAGGAATAGAACGGAGTTTAGTGTCACCCATTGGAAAAGTAGCAATCCTATAAGTCAGTATAGACTCTTGAGTTATAAAGCCAGACCGAAATGTACATTTATATACTGCAGTTTTGGATTTCTTGCCCTCCCATGAGTGCAAAGTAAGCAAATTGTTGGCTGGGTGGGAGTATTTCACCCTGGGATCTAAGGGTTAAAGATTCTTCCTAAGAAAACTCCCATTATCCTACACTGATGAAGAGCATAAACCTTGATACAGCTGTATGCGAACAGATATTGTCTCTGTTTTATAGCCTAAATAATTTGTCAGGGCTCTTTTAAGGCGAATCTGTGAGAAGATTTTTAACATCTCATGTGAGAGCTGCAGGATGTAGGCAAAGAGATTCTGAATCCAAGGATGTATCACTTGGACTACTGGCTGCAGCTGTTCTGACACAATCTGAATGTTTAGCTTTTAGTCATGTAGCAGAGTCCAGAGAGCTGTAGTGCCCACACCAGGCTCTCAATAGTGATTGACTCCTCACGGTCAATGTAAAATCACTGCAGGGGGTGCATTGTGGACTGATGTTCATGTGAGTTTCTATTCCCTCTAAGGGTCCTGCTGCTTAAACAAAAATAGGAAATAAACAAAAGATCTATGACAAAACAGGGAAACAAAGGAATAGAATCCGCTCACCCAGACATCATGGAGACTCCCATAGAAGACAGGTGCACGGTGAAGCCGGCCCGGCTGTGAAACTCCAAGAAGAAGAAAATCCAGCACTCGTGTCCAAAAATTGTATAAAATCTTGCTTTTTTATTTAATTCATAATAAAATGGAAATGTATCATATCCATAGAGTGGATTGAGATTAAGAGCATGTAGCTCGAAACGCGTACCCCCCTGACATCTCATCTCATCTGTATGGGGATTTTTTATACTCTATGGATATGATACATTTCCATTTTATTATGAATTAAATAAAGCAAGATTTTATACAATTTTTGGACACGAGTGCTGGATTTTCTTCTTCTATGACAAAACAGGTATGCCAGAACTTTGTGTTAACCCTTGCAGGATGCTGGCTTTAGCTTAACCTGCTGATTATATTCCCTTTTTAAAGGGTTGATTGAATTTTTAAGATTGCTATGGCCAGGGGGTGGCACTAGAGACCCTATTATCTTCCTCTGTGAAGGGTCTATTTGCATATATTCCCAGGGAGCATTGCACGGCTTAGAAGTCTCTCCATATTGGCTTGTCAGTTTCCTTTTTAATGGGGTTTTCCAATCCCCCTTCTTAAATGCTGTATTCCCTTGTTTGCTATTAAAAATGAAAAAAAATAATCTCCAATGCCATTTCAGTAATATTTGCACCTGGTCTGTGTGACATTGTTATGCCGCATGAGCGCTGCAGCTGTTAATGGGCCACAGCACTCACTGTGACAAGACGGGCATCTCTGAATTTTCTGTTAACCCTTGCAGCATGCTGGCTTCAGCTTTCATAGCACAAACCTGCTGACAGATTCCATTTAATGAGTACAGCACTTAAAGAATTGTCCACAATTCCTTTGGAGAGCAAATTTACCATTTTACTCTTTTCAACATAGTTTTTGCCGAATGTCGTTTTCTATAACTAACGCACCTGAACATGAGGTTCTTGGTTAAATATTCGGATCAGACTGTATGAAGCCCACTGCCACTTCAAGGCGAACCACTGAATGGATCCCTAACATAGGCCTTAAACATGCGGCACCATACTCCTTTCACAGGGTTTGTGCTGTGTGGCGGCCATTGTTGCAGTCATTTTATGTCCTCTGGGGCGGTGTGGCCTGGAGTCTTGGGGACTCAGCTTTGCAGTATGGGCGCTGTAAGGCACAAGTCCCCTGCCCTGCCCTTAAGGCATTCAAGTTAGGGACCCACTCAGAGGGTCGCCTTGACGTGGCATTGGGCTTCATACAGTCTGATCAGAATGTGGAACTAAGAACCACATATTCAGGTACATAAATTTTTGCTTAGCGGCATTAGATCAACTTATGATGTTGGGATGTGTGGTCCATGCCTTTTTTTTCTTTCTACAACTGTTATCATTTACCATTTTACATCTGAAATCTCTGAATAACTGCAGCAATATTTCTTATTCATTGCTGTGTAATTACTGACTTCTGCAATCGGATCAAAAAGTCAATGCAAGAATTGAAGTCAAGTGAGCACACACAACTATGCTTCACAAATATAGCTGTGTGGACTAGTAGAAAGCCGGGACCAGCGGGTCCCTGCTAAAATTAAAAAAAAATTAAAATCCGGATCCGGTCCAGAATCCAGTATTCACATAAGTCTATGGGGATCAGAATCCGTAGATTAAATATGTTGGTAGAAGGGATGGGGGTTAGAGCGAATGCGCTGTACTCACCGAAGATCCGTCATGGCGGCAGGCTGCTTCCAGGTCACGCGTTCCCCTCTGGAGCTGAGAATTAACACTCATTGAATATTAATTTTTTCCTCGCCCACTGGTTGCAGTCAGACGTGCCCCCACCCTGAGTGGCAGTGTGTCAGCTGACTGCAGCCAATCACAGGCGCCAGGATGGCTGATCGGTGGGGAAAACAGTACATAATGCATAAATGAATTAAAAAAAATAATCAGCGTTCGGTCCCCTGTATTATGATGCCAGAACAGATAAAGCCCATGGCTGCAGCGCCCAGCTATCGGGGGTTTATCTTGGCTGTTTAACAAAAATAAGGCTGGAGTTCGTTATTAAATCAGACGTGCAGTTCCCCCCCAATTTTGATACCCAGCCAAGATGAAGCCTGACAGTTGGGTTGCTGGTATTCCCAGGCTGGAGAGACCCAGCCTAAAAATATCAGCCTTCAGCCGCTCGGAATTGTCGCATCCATTAGATGTGACAATACCGGTGTTTTACCTCACTCTTCCCGATTGCCCTGGTGTGGTGACAATTGGGCTAATAAGGAGTTAATAACAGCGCACAGCTAGTACTAAACCCTAGTTTAGTAATGGCAGCGTCTGACACCCCATCACTAATCTGTAAGTGAATCTGAAAGATTTTTTTTCTGTGTGTTTATTTACATAAACACACAGAAAAAATCTTTTATTTGAAATAAAATACAAAAAACACCCTCTTTCACCACTTTATTAACCCCAACACACCCTTGCAGGTCTGACAATCCACACAAGGTCCCATGGTGATTCGGGTCTGCTACATCTGTCACAGTGAGCAGCCATACAACATGACTGCTGGCTGTTAGCTCCATAGAATGAATGAGCTGCGTTGACTGCAGGCAGACGCCATCACACAAGCTCGGGGTGCATCTGACTGCAAGCAATCACAAAGGCCAGACCAACTGGTGGGCGGGGAAAGCAGTGCATATGACATGAGCGATAATGAGCGGCCCATCGAGGCTGCAGGAACAGCGTACAGCCGGGCTGGAGCCACTGTAAGTTCGAAGCGCTCGCTTCATTCTTATTTTACTTTTCCTTTAAGTTGTGTTTTTTTTGTTTTTTTAATTTCTTGAGTTCCGGATCAAACACCCAGAATCCCAGGTCCAGCTCCCGGGCAACTTTGACACCACGTGGATCTGGACTTTTGCAGTCCGGGTCCGCCCATCCCTAATTGCAGGTGCTTACTTGACAAAGCAAATGTTTGGGTGTTCGACATAAAATCTTTGTAGTAAGCCTTCTATTTTCACCGTTCAGTCAGTTGAATACCTTCTATCCTATCTTCTGCGTAGTTGTATTTCTGGTTTATATGCTTTTTATATTTGTATGTTTTGGTGAGCAATTTAGGTTTCTAAATAACTTTGAGGTCACTTTTTTTTAGACTTGTCTGCATGATCCTTCTAATCGTATCAGTGAATTTTGGCCCCATATGCCAATTTTACATCTTTAATTTTTTAGAACACATTTAACTTTGGTAACACATCACTTTTAAATGGTGACTTGTTTCCGGAACTTTCCTAAATTATACCATTGATGTATGATGGGCCTCCTGGACAGGAATGCAGATTTTTATAATGTACAGGTACTTTTATTTTTATCGTAAGCCCTAGATCAGCAGTTATTACAAGGTACTCTGCAGGTCAAATTCCAATTTTCCAATAAGATTCAATGTGATTTTCCTACCACTCCACGGCACCAGTCACTTTGGTCTTTATGTAACAGGTTACACCCAGAGGATTGTGAATCTAACAGAAAAGCTGTTATGTATAGTTTACATAAAGTATACACACACAAGAATTATATGAATGATACATTGCATAGTTTCAGCCATATACAAATTTAAATGGCTATATGGTAAAAGTATAATTAGGGGTCAGCAAGTCAATCAACATTTCATTGTAACACATTCAGGTTATGTATTTAAAATCAGGTCTTAAATGCAGTATTACTTATTGTCCATCAATGTGAACTAAATAGAAACCTTGCATTTTGCTCATTCTAATACTTAGAAAATAATTGAACATGAATTCCTATTGATGTGGGACAGTGAAGCCAGCACCGAGCGGGCTCTGGGCTTGCATGATGTAATGCCATGTGAGCCCCAGGAGAGCGAGTGATGACACGGCTGGAAAGCCACCGGCATCGGACGTATCGGCGCTATTTTAATGGGGGAAACATGGTGATTGAGAAGGGGTTAGTTAGGAGTAGTGGACCACCTTTTAAGGGTGTTGTCTCCAGATGGTAAGTCATGGTAGCACGCATTGTCTTTACATATCTGCCGTAGTACTCTGGCTGTGTGTGCTAGAGCACTGGACTGGTGCACATCTTTCAGCTCTATGACAGGAATTCAGTGGGATCCCAACTTTTAATGGATTATTCCTAACATTAAAAATTATATCCCCTTCATTTGATGGGACTAACAAGTTATTCGCTGGTAATCCAACCAATTGTCACCAATCCTGCGAACAGGGCTCTGATGCGTCCCATCTCAATCTAATTTCAGTCAAACACAAATTAACTGTCTATGGGACCTCCAGAGATGGTCAAGTACAGTGCTTATTAGTCTATGGTACTGCTGTTGATGGTCCAGTACAGAGTATTCTTCTCTGTACTACCATTACATTCATTGTCTATAGGACAATGTACTTGACCATCTCCGTCGGCACCATAGATGGTGAATGCACTGGAGGTGCACTTGCAAAGCATCCTTCTTAGGGCTGCAGAGGGTCCCGTTAATTGACCCCAGCGATAACATACTTATCCCCTATCCTATGGATGAGATTTGGAAAAGTGTATCTCGTTTGCTGGTAATGTGATACTGTAAAATTTCCAATAGACTCCCTCCCTCAAAATACTGTCATATTTGGAATATGTAGAATGGGACCAAATAGAATTGTAATGATTCAGATCTGAAAGTTCACAGACTGAGTCACATGCTTCGAGGAGACATGTGGTAAGTCAGAAACAAACGTCTATTTTTGTGATCACACATGTGATCGAGCTTTTGTAATCGAACGAGTGGTTTTTATTATGCAGATTTTTTTATACTCGTAGGCTGTATGCAAATGTTATATTTTTTAATGCGTTTTTGAGTGCAGATTTGTCACAACACATGACTGAAATCCTATTACTAGCAAAGTCAATGAGAATCCTTAAGTGTCATGCACCCAATGCTCATTTATGACTTGCAGATTTTGTGCAGAAAAAAAATATGCAGCATGTAAATTCTTTCACCATTTTTTTCACCCATTGACTTCTGAAACTAGAATTTTAAATACACTATCTAAAAAGGACACACATACATGTTTTTCTCATATCGGACATGAAATTAAAATAAACCTTTCCCGTTTTAGGTCAGTTAGAATTACCAAAATTATTTAGGTTTGCCAAATGCCAGAATGAGAGTTTACATACACTAAAAGTACCATGCCTTTAAACAGTATGGGACAGCACATATAATGATGGGTCTCTGGAAGCTTCTGATAGGATTACTGGCAACATCTGAGTTAGACATACCTGTGGCTGTATTTTAATGCACACCTGAAACACACTGCTGCTTTGTGTAGCATCATGGGAAAGTCAAAAGAAATCAGCCAAGATCTCGGGAAGAGAATTGTGGTCTTGCATAAGTCTGGTTCATACTCTGTACAGATGAACGAGGCACCTTCAGGTATGTGGAAATTGCACCAAACAATTATACACAAGTACAAGCAAGATGGGAATGTCCAGCCATCATACCGCTCAGGAAGGAGACTGGTTCTGTGTAACAGACATGAATGTGCTTTGGTCAAACATGTCCATACCAACCCAAGAGCAAAAGCAAAAGACCTTGGGAAGATGCTGGTGAAAGCTGGTAAGAGTGTGTCATTATCCACAGTGAAACGAGTACTGTGCTGCCATTCTTCCAGGAAGAAGCCATTACTCCAAAGGAAACATTAAAAAAGGCAGATTAATGTTTGCAAATGCACACAGGAACAAAGACCATAATTTATGGAGACCCGTCCTGTGCTCTGACGAAACTAAAGTTGAACGGTTTGGCCATTATGACCAGTGTTACGTTTGGAGGAAGAAGGGAGCATCTTTGAAGCCTAAGAACACCATCCCAATTGTAAAACATGAGGGCGGCAGCATCATGTTGTGTGGTTGTTTTGCTGCAGGAGGGACTAGGGCACTTCACAAAATAGGAAAGAAGATCATGAGGAAAGATGACGTGGCAATACTGAAGCGACATCTCAAGATATCAGCCAGAACTTTAAAGCTAGGGCAGAAATCGGTCTTCCAAATGGACAATGACCCCACGGATACTGCCAAACTGGTTACAAATTGGCTTAAGGATGTTTTGGAGTGGCCATCTCAAAGCCCTGATCTCAACCTTATTGAAAATTTATGGGCCATGTTGAAAAGGCAGGGACGACTGGGGCGACCAAGGCGACCTACAAACGTGGCTCAGTTATACTAGTTCGGTCAGGAGGAATGGGCCCAAATTCCTACAAACTATTGTTTGTGAGAAGCTTGTGGAAGGATATCCATAACATTTGACCCAAGTCCTACAGTTTAAGGGCAATAATACCAAATACTAAAGTATGTAAACTTTAGACTTTGCAGAAGGTAATAAAAATGCCTTTAAAACGCGCTCTTTCTCGTATTTTTCACATATAAATTTTGGTTCCTAATTGATGTAAAACGGGAAAGGTTTATTCTGATTTCATATCAGATAGTGAGAATAATGTGCAGATGTCTTTTTAGATTGTGGATGTAAACGTCTGGTTTGAACTGTGTATCTTTGAATTGATGTACCAATAAATATTTTTAAATTAATCATTATAGAAGTCATTTTTTTTATTTTGGTTTTTATCACCGCTATAGAAATGGATAAATGGGCAAATGGACAGGACAGCAAACTTAATAAAATTGCATCCTGTAAAGCTTATTGAACAGCGTTTTTTGAAAAATGTGTGTGGGGGGGGGGGGAACAGGATCACCCCCCCTATTTTGATAACCAGCAAAAGTAAAGCAGACCGAGGAGAGCTGATATTATCAGTCTGGGAAGTTCCATGGTTTCCCAGCCGAAGAAGCTTCAGAATTGGGGCATCTAATGTGATGCGCTACTTTTTTGAAGCAGCTGCTGGCTGCTATATTTTTGGGCTGAGTGGCCCAATAACCATGGGCCTTCCCAGCCTGATAATACAAGCCCACAGCTGTCTACTTTACCTTTTTGCTGGTCATCAAAAATAGGGGGGACCCAACACCATTTATTAGGTTAAACAAGATTAATCCCTTAAGGACAAAGACAATTTTGTACTTGATGACCAGGCCATTTTTTGCAATTCTGATCAGTGTCACTTTCACACGTTATAACTGTAGAACACCTCAACGGATTCCGGTGATTCTGACTGTTTTTTTTTCGTGACATTGTAGGTCAGGATAGTTTTAAAAAATTTAGGATGATTTTTTTGTTTTTATTTGTGAAAAAATGTAGAAATTTGACAAATGTTGGAAATTTTGTAATTTCCGAACTTTTAATTTTTGTGCCCTTTTATACCAGAGTTATGTCACACAAAATAGTTAACCTTTCCTACATGTCTACTTTTACATTAGCACAAATTTTTGAGACATTTTTTTGGGGGTTAGCAATTTCCCTTTTTTGTTGGGGGGGGGGGGTTACAAAACCATTTTGTTAGGGACCACTTCACATTTAAAGTGACTTTGAAAGGCCTAGGTGACAAATACCCAAAAGTGACATCATTTTAAAAACTGCATCCCTCAAAGTACTCAAAACCACTTCCAAGAAGTATATTAACACTTCAGGCGCTTCACAGGAACTAAAGCGGTAATGTGGGGGGAAAAAAAATATCATTTTACATAAAAATGTTGCACTGGCCCCAATTTATTCACTTTTAGAACAAATAACATGCCAAAATGGAACCAAAAATTTCTTACCCAATTTCTTCTGAGCGTGCGGATACACCGCATGTGGTCAGAAACCCCTGGACAAATGGGAGGGCTCTGAACGGAAGGAGCAATATTTGAATTTTGGAAAGCAAATTTGGATGAAAGATTACAGGTGCCATGTTGCATTTGTAGGGCCCCTAAGGTACCTAAACAGCAGAAACCCCCACAAGTGACCCCATTGTGGAAGCGACCCCTCAAGGAATTTATCTAGATGTTTTGTGAGCACCTGGAACCCCTGCATGCTTAACAGAATTTTATAACGTCATCATAAAATTTATATATTTGATATTTGGGGGTTGGATGCAGAGGGCTGATTGAGGGGCTAAGTTTAAGTTAATGAAGTCATGGGAGAGCTTTAACGCTAGATATAATAACTGACGTGAGTCGAAACGGTTCCCTCTCTGCCGCTACAATTTTGCCCTCCTGCCCCCGATTTCTTGTAGTTTCATGCTTTTACAGAATTCCTAGCATTTTCATATAGGACATGTATGGTTATGATTAACTTTGGCCTTTGGCCTTTTATCGCCTCTTTTCGGGCCCGTGCTCCTCGACCTCTCTTCCCCCTTTCTTCTTGCCCCCTGTGGCCCTCTGTCCCCAACCCCCCCTTTTTTTTTTCTCTTCCTCCCACCCCTTTTTTCCTTCCCCACCCCCCCTTTCTTTTCTTTTCTCTTTCTACCTCTCTCTTCTTCCTCCCTTCCTTCCCTTGAGGGTGGGGTGGGTCGTGGGGGGGGGTGGGTGGGTGGGAATTGCGGGGCGCGCATCTGAGCTGGGGTTTGTCTGTCGTTTAAGGTTTGAGGCCTGGGAGGGGAGGGGGGGCGGCTTCTGTCCTGGAAAGCACATGCCTGGTTTGGGTTTACGCGTCGCGGATTGAGTGACGCTTGAAAGCAATACCCAGGAATTACCGCATTTGTTGGGCTCACAGTTTGTAATCTTTGTTTTCCATTTTCTTTTTCTCTATTTCACAGCCTAATCTTTTCTTGATTCTTGCTGTGTTTCTTGCTCCTTACTCTGGTCATCTTTCTTTCCCCTTCTTTACCCCTATCCTTAGGTGTGGGACCCCAGTGCTTGGCATGACGCAACTTAATTTTGGCTCCCTTAATTGTAAAGGGTTGAATGTGCCGCAAAAGAGATCGCAAATATGTTATGCTATGCAGACTCAGATGTTATTATTACAAGAGACCCATTTTAAAGCAGGCAAGGTCCCAGTTCTTAGGGATAGATTTTACACAACATGGTTTCACAGCCCTAACCCGACTGCTAAATCCGGGGGGGTCTCCATTGCTCTCCATAAGTCATTGGTGTTCTCCGTGATCGACTCTTTGGTGGATCCTGAGGGTAGATTTATATTTTTGAAGCTCCAGATTGGTGTGGGTGTATATACCGTAGCTAACTGGTATTTACCCAACTCCAGACCCAATGTGGCATGCTCTTCCCTCCTGTCTCGGCTGGCGGAATTTGCAGAAGGGACTTTAATACCTGGGGGGGACTTTTAATTTCACCTTTGAACCGGCAATTGATACCTCCTCGGGGCGGCGTTTTATTTCACAAAAAAGGATGTTGGCACTAGGGAAAAAGTTGCAAGCATTACAATTGGTTGATATTTGGAGGGCACTGCATCCCACGGAGAGGGATTACTCCTATTTCTCCCCAATTCATTCATCTTACAGCCGTATAGATATGTTGTGGATTAGCCAACACGCCATGCCATGGCGAGCCCAGGCCTCCATAGGGTCTATATGTCTATCGGACCATGCACCGGTGTTCGTCCAACTCACTCCCCCAGACGGTTCGTGGCGACCATGGACGTGGCGTCTTAATGAACATCTACTTAAAGACGACTTATGTGTAGCGGAAATACAACAGGTGATGAGTGATTTCTTGGAAATTCACGCTCAGGACCAGACGGCCTTGCCGACAGTGGGAAGCCCTTAAATGTGTGGTGTGGGGTATATTAATAAAGCATGGATCAAGACTTAAACTGGAGAGGGCCTCTCTGATTACCTCTTTGGTTCAGCGAATACAGACCTTGGAGGCATCCCACAAAAAATCCTTATCGGCCTCGGTGTACACTGAATTGGTGGGATCCCGAGAGGAACTTAGGGGGCTCTTAGATCAGAAATACTATGCACAGAGCGTACGTTTGCAGAGATACTTATATGAACATGCAGACAAGTGTGGAAGGGCATTAGCCAGGTTTATTCACCCGAGGAAACTCACAAGTCAGATCCCGAAAATTAAGGACAGAGGAGGACATATGATTCAGGACCCGGTTAAAATAGCTGAAGAGTTCCGAGCCTTTTATGGGAAACTGTACAACATAAAGGGTCAGTTTACTGATATGTCACCGACGGCACTCAAAAATAAGATTGAGGATTATGTCCAGCAGACTGCCTTGCCTAGGCTAGCGCAATCAGAAATTGAGACGCTGGAGTCAGATTTTACGGAAGAGGAGATATCTTCGGTTATCGGAGACACCCCAGTAGGTAAGAGCCCGGGACCGGATGGTTTTACAACTAAATTTTTTAGAGTTTTTAGGGAACAGATTGTCCCCTTTTTGACACTGGTCTTTAACTCGGTGCCTGCTGGAGTATCTTTTGTTCCTCAGTCTCTAGAGGCGCATATATGTGTAATTCCGAAGCCAGGGAAGGACCCGGTTAATGTCTCCAATTACCGTCCCATATCATTGATTAATATAGATGTCAAATTCTTTTCAAAAGCTCTCGCCAATAGACTGGCACCTTTGCTTCCAAAAGTGATACACACGGACCAGGTGGGATTTGTGGGGGGCCAAGAGGCAAGAGACAACACGAATAAGACGTTTCTTCTGCTGGCTCGGGCGAAGGCAAAGGCACTACCTATGTGTTTACTTTCCATAGATGCGGAGAAGGCGTTCGACCGGGTCAGCTGGAGTTTCATGTTGGCAGCGTTGAGACAGGTGGGGATAGGTGACAGGTTCCTTAGAGGAGTGGCCTCCCTTTATAGTACACCGACTGCCAGAATTAAAGGTAAATGGGTCCTTGTCCGCGCCAATTAGCATAAAAAATGGTACCAGACAGGGTTGTCCCTTATCCCCCCTCCTATTTGTTCTCGTAATAGAGCATTTGGCTTTGGCCATTAGACAGAACCCAGATATAAAAGGGATAGAGGTGGGAGAGCTTCATTGTAAAGCGGCATTATATGCAGATGACCTCCTCCTATACATTACACAGCCCCACATATCCTTTCCCTCCTTGGTTAAGGAAATTGAGAACTTCGGACATATAAGCAACTTTAAAGTTAACTATAATAAATCAGAAGCCTTGAATTTCACTCTGCCGGGGAGGGAAGTAGATCATATTGCATCCAACTTTCCTTTTAGATGGCAGACATCGGCCCTGACTTATCTGGGGGTGACTGTACCACGGGACAGTACCAAGATTTTTCACCTCAATTACCTCCCTTTGTTGGAACGCACTATAAGAGATCTTAAACAAATCGATAGACAGAAACTGTCCTGGTTTGGACGTATTAATGTCATCAAGATGGATGTTCTCCCTCATTTTCTATATATCTTTCAAACGGCCCCTATAGCACTACCATGGTTTTTCTTTACCAGAATACAGTCAATTATTAACAAATTTGTGTGGGGAGGGAGGAGTTCTCAGGTGGGGAGGAGAGTGTTGAGTAGAGGTAAGGGAGAGGGGGGGGCAGGGTTGCCAGACTTTAAAAAGTACCACAAGGCGTCTCTTCTGCTGAGACTAATGGATTGGCAATTTAATAGGAGCACTAAACAATGGGTGAGTCTGGAGCAGGTTTGGTCCGAAATGCCCCTGCGGTTCCTCCCGTGGATCACACCGCTGCGGAGGGGATGGATAGATGGAGAGGCGGAGTTTCTCAGGGCATCCCTAAGGGTCTGGGATGTTGAGTGCAGGCAGGGATCTCTCTCAAGGGGTCCTGGTCCACTCTCACCGCTTTTCTCTAACCCGGAGTTCCCCCCAGGGATGGGAGTCGAGCGTTTCTTAGGTTGAAGGAGGGGTGAGGACACACGGATAGCCCAGACTTTGCACGGTTTGGAAGTACCCCCCTTTTCGGCCCTTTTGCTCCCAGAGGGTCGGCATCCAACGGCTTGGCTGGAATACCTTCTTAATGGTTGACAACAGACTTGGGCTTTTTGCAGCTCAGCCCACAAAATTTGAAGAATTGTTTTTGCGGGAGGATTCTCCCAGGCATCTCTTGTCTCTGGTTTACTCCTTCCTGATTACAGAGGCGGATATGGGAGACCTTAAATATATCGAGAAGTGGAATAGAGATTTGGGGACTTTCATTCCTGAGGAGGACTGGAAAAAGTCCTTTATCCTCACTCATAAATTTTCCATCGCCTGTGCAGCACAGGAAAAAAATTATAACATTCTGACCCGTTGGTACAGGTGCCCGGATACTCTACACGCAATATTTCCCGGGGTCTCAGCTGCTGGAGGTGCGGAAGGGGAAGGGGGACAATGCTGCATATCTGGTGGGACTGCCCATTGATACAACCTTTCTGTAGGTCCGTGTTCAAAGCATACACTGTGATTTGCGGAGAGCAGTTGGTGGGTTCCCCTCAGATGGCGCTGCTTTCAATTCTCCCGGGATCGCTTAGTATCTCAGAAGGCCCGCTTTCTGTGATTTGTCTTACGGCGGCACGCATGGTGATCCCGAGATACTGGAAATCGACTGGGGTGCCATCTGTGAGGGAGTGGTTTGCGGAGATGGCCATCATCCACAGGATGGAGTCCCTAACGGCAGAAACCAATGACTCCGTGGATAAATTTCTTAGGATCTGGACCCCCTGGACCCTGGCTCTTGATTCTCTACCATTTCAGAACCTTATTGGTAACGCATGACGCGTGTTACGTTAGTCCAATGTAGCGGCCCGAGTACTGGGGAAGTAATCCCTACCATGCCTTCCCTCCCTCTTTCTTTTGCTCTTCTCTCCCCCTTTTCCTTCCCTTCTTTTCCTTATCTTTCCCCCTTGCTACTTTCCTTTCTCTCTGGTTCTCGTTAAATCTTCACATTTTTTCCTTTTCTTTTTTGTTTTCGGCAGTAGCCTCACTTTGTTTGAGGTGTAGTTCTCAATTGGAAGGAGATTGTCTGTATTATAAAAGGTGGTTACATGTCATATGCGTGCCTTATGATAGTTAGTAAGAGACGAGGTATTAGTTAGGATGTGGCTTATACTTTTCTCTGTAAGTTGACATGAAGTAATCACGTATTTGAATGTTTTTTTTTTTTTTTTTTTTTTTTTTTCCCCTGTAAATTCTCTTGTTTACTTTAATAAAGAAAGATTAAACATAAAATTTATTGTGCAATTTCTGCGGAGTACGCCGAAGCCCCATATGTAGTGGAAATCAACTGTTCGGGCACACTGCAGGGCTCAGAAGGGAAGGAGTGCCACTTGATTGCAAAATTGGCTGGAATCGTTAGCGAACACCATGTCACGTTTGGAGAGCTCCTGAGGGGCCTAAACAGTGCACCCACCCAACAAGTGACCCCATTCTGGAAACTAGACTCGCAAGGATTTTATCCAGGGGTATAGTGCGTATTTTGAACTCCGATACTTCACAGAATTTGATAACTTGATCCTGGGCACATGGCTTAAAAAGCTAGGATGGATGGATAGAGGTTAAACACATATGTAATGTCCTACCCCTTTGCATATTCTAAGCTGGCACCCTTTAGTGCCTTTTATGTGGAACTAAAGGGTGCTTGGCCCTGTATTTTGCCAAAAAATAAATATAAAGCAAGGGAACAGCAGTCGGTGTTCCAGGACAGGGACTCACAATTTTAAGTGTGATTTCAGCACCAGTGAGGAGAAGTTAAAATATAACCTTTTATTCTATATATCTAAAACCGTGCCTAAGCGAGATTAACATACAATAGGGTTTGACCCGGTGGGTCACAACACACATCGCCCAAGGCCAGATGCAGAACTCAATAGGGCTGTGATTATGTCCCTTGGTCGAGTCAGAGGGACAGCTGAAACAATTGTTGATAGTTTAAACCATGGCCTGCACTAGATAGTAGTTATCCAATATATTAAAGACAGTGATCCCGCATATTAACTATGTTTAGGCCAGGATCACACAGGTTAAATATACAGTACAATAAGTCTTGCTCCACACAAGGCACCACATATATGAAAATATATATTTCTCTCTACCGGTTAACAACACACAGAATTTAGCAAAATTAGGAAATATCTCACCCATTCAGATGATCTTCTAATGCCTATCACAGCATTTCTTGCTGACAGTCAATATGAGGCTTGAATTCCAGAGTGGTATAAACTCACCCTAACCCCCATTGACTCCCATCCTTACAAGGACGGTCCACACCTGAACCTACCGTATTATTGTCCTTGTAAAGAAAGCTCCACATGCCTCCCGACGTGTTTCGTCACTAACTGTGACTCTTCAGGGGATGAAGCACTGGTAACCATATCAGGGCCAGTATTAGTGTGTCACCTGCAAGGTCCAAACACCAAATACTGCAATCAGCTGGCCCCACTAATTCTGACCCTTAAATGTATGGTGGGGCCCAAATGGCCAATCCACAAGCTTCCACACAGGTGTAATCAAATAACACATCCCATAATAGGCACTCACCATCACATTGAGGGATGGCACGCACGCCAGGATTCAAAGTGTCCCAGCGTCTCCATAAAGCTTAATTGTCATTTTTTCCACGTTTAAACGACTTCCGGGTTGTGAACACGGATGGCAGGCTTGGAACGCATCATGTGACACAAACCTCGTCACGTGATTAGTCACATGATCTAATGCGTCATCGCTCCATACCAAGTAGCACAACACTATGGGATGTTCCCACCATAGTTAAGACACTCCCTTAAACAACAATAAGACACTGCTGACCAAGATTCCTAGAGATCCTTCGTCCTCTGACACCGAGGCATCTGCGAGTGACACCAGGGGTGGTAGAGGTGGCCAAGAACGAAAAGGAACAGGCCCTTCTTTCAATAGAGGCAGAGGGAATCAATTTACACAGGGGCCTCATTTTTTGATCGCGAGGAGAAGAGGGGAGGGGACAATTTTCGAAATAGGTCTGCAGGTTCTCAATCTGTCTTCTTGGCCTCTCAGTGGGTTGGAAAAATCTATACTTGAAAGGGGTCTTTCATTTGTCCCCACATCTGATTTTGATTTGTTTTGAGTGTCAAGGATTTTAATCTTTTCGCACGAAAACTCAAGTGGAGGAAGTATTTATGTAGACAAGACGGTAGAACTTGTGAAGATTTGGGCATTCTACCAGACGTTGTCGGATGTGAGGTTACTTGAATCATTGGCCACAGATAATCCCAACAATAGGGGCGACGGACCTTTCACAGAATTAGGAAGCAAGAGTACCAAAATGCCCCCCTCCACAGTGGTGTATCCACAGTGGATGTTTTTGTCAATCTGGTAACAGAGGACCTAAAAACACTGAGTCAGCAAAATCCCTTCTCCACTTTCAACTGTACGAGAGAGGAAATTGGGGCTCTGCGGGAGCTTGAACAGGATCGTCACATTGCCCCCCTTGTCAGAAGGTTTTATGACAATGTGGTGATCCTGGACTCTGAAAAATAACGTAGAATGTGTTTGGATCTCCTGGATGATAGAGAAGGTTATGGTATCTTGAGGGAGAACCCAACCATGATATTTATGTCTGAATTGAAAACTTTGTTGGACGAAGGTTTGGCCTACAAGGTTATTGACAAGAGGGAATATGACTTCCTATTACCTCAGTCTGGTTGTTGCTACCTTCTATGGGCTGCCGAAGGTTCATAAAGGATTCGATCCACTCAAAGGCAGACCCATAGGATCAGGAATTAATAGCGTTTGCCAGAATCTGGGCCAATATCTGGACTTTGTCTTGTGACCTTTTGTCATATCTTTGCAATCCTATACCAGAGATTCCACCGGCTTCCTGAGGAAGATCGAAGGTATTTGTGTTGATGATGAGTGTATCCTGGCAAGCATTGATGTGGAGTCATTGTATTCCTCTATACCACATGAGAGGGAATTGTAGGCTGTCGAGTATTTCTTGTCCACCAGGGGTTGTCAGTTCTCACAACTCAATGCTTTTATATTGAGGGCACTCGAATTCTGTTTAAAAAAGAACTACTTCGTTTTTGATGGCAAATTCTTCCACCAGCACAGGGGAACCGCGATGGGGAGCCCTTGTGCCCCCTCATATGCAAATCTGCTCCTGGGCTGGTGGGAGAAGACAATGAATTTTGCCGGTGAACGTCAGATGGAGGATACCCACAGAGTGGAACTCTGGGCACTTTACATTGACGTATTTGTTGTCTGGTGTGGCTTGGAGGGTACCCTTGTAAGCTTTGTAAACAAACTAAACGACAACCCGATTGGCCTGCATTTCACCTATGAGGCTAGTCATACCACCTTACCGTTTTTGGATATTCTGGTTACTAAAACTGAGGGAGGTGTCCTGAAAACATGTACCTATAGAAAACCAATCTCCACCAACTCCCTTCTGAGATGGGAGAGCAATCGCCCAGCACCCCTGAAAACGGGCATACCAAAAGGCCAGTATCTCAGGATGCTGAGAAATTGTTCTGATGAGAGATCATTCAAACATCAAGCAGATGATCTCAGAAATAGATTTCTAGAGAGAGGCTACCCTGAAAGAGTTTTGAAAAAGGCCTGTGATGAAACAAGAACAATGAACAGAACAGATCGGTTAGTCTCCGCCCCTAAGAAAGGCTCTGATGGACCAATTAGGTTCATCACGACTTTTTCAAATGGGTCGCAACGGGTAAAAAATATTTTGGAAAAACATTGGCCTGTCCTTCGAATGGATAAAGACCTTGAACATAAGGTCGGTGAATATCCACATGTCACTTACAAAAAGGGGAGGTCTATCAAGGACAGACTTGTCCACAGTCCCTTTCATGCACCCCCAATAACCCATGTGGTTAAAATCCAACATAAAGGGCTGCTACAGATGTGAAAAGTGTGTGGCATGTCCGTTTATAATCTCCTCAAAAAACTTTGACTCAAATGTCACCCATGAGCAGTTTACCATACGCCATTTTATAAATTGCTGTTCCCGAGGTATTATTTATAAGGCCACTTGCGTGTGTGGGGCGGAATACGTGGTGAAAAACGATCAGGGAATTTAGAAGGCATATAGGTGAACACTTGGGGGATATTGAGCATAAGAGAGAGACTCCCTTGGCTCGACATGTTAACATCCACGGAGGAAAGAAAAACGTCTTATTGTTTATAGGCATTGACAAGGTCAAACAACCTTCCAGAGGTGGTGATTGGGTGGTTCTACAACGAGAGACTAGGTGGATTTTCAGGTTGTATACGGTGCACCTAAGGGCCTAAATGAGCAGTTGAACTATGGCTGCTTTATCTGACAATGTTTTTCAGACACTTAGATCGAGTTCAGGAATACTGTGATCTCCAACCCTCCTCCCCCTTTTTCCTCCGCCAGAGAATTTTTCTTGCCACTGATTTCTGGCCTGCCCTAATATCATTGGACCCAATGGGGTCAATTATTACCCCTTATGAGTACGGTGGAAGTGTGACTCTTTACCTTCTATTAAGTGTTGATTACTCTAAGCAAATGAATGTACATAGCTTCTGCAACACTCACCCAATAATGTATACATCCTTCTCCATAGTGTTTGGTAACCTTTAAAATGCAGTTGATAACTAAAAAGATTGATAAATTTATTGATTCCTGGTGGGCCTAGTTATATCTCCAATACAGGATAACGAGGCCATGATGGAGTTAAATATAGGCTCACAATATATGCACTGTACTGCGCCCTGTTTTTCTAGGCTGTCATAACGCTGGTGGCAATGGTTAATTGCCTCAAGGCTGTACACGCACACAAACGTGATGGGCTGTTCAGAGACATCCTAGGATTCAAACCCGTCTGTTTGGGGGCATGTCTTAACTATGGTGGGCACATCCCATACTGTTGTGATGCTTGGTATGGAGCGATGACGCGTTAGATCACGTGTCTAATCACGTGACGATGATTGTGTCACGTGATGCGTTCCAAGCCTGCCTTCCGTGTTTACAACCCGGAAGTCCTGTTTAAACGTGAAAAAAAATGACGATTAAGCTTTATGGAGACGCTGGGACACGTGAAATCCTGGCGTGCGTGCCATCCCTCAATGTGGTGGTGAGTGCCTATTATGGGATGTGTTATTTGATTGCACCTATGTGGAAGTTTGTGGATTGGCCATGTGGGCCCCACCATACATTTATGGGTCAGAATTAGTGGGGCCAACTGACTGCAGCATTTGGTGTTTTGGACCTTGCAGATGTCACACCACTACTGACACTGATATTGTTACCCGTGCTTGGGCCCCTGAAGAGTCACCGTTAGAGACGAAACGCGTCGGGAGGCATGTGGGCTTTCTTTACAAGGACAATAATAGGTTCAGGTGTGGACCGTCCTCGTAAGGACGGGAGTCAATCGGGGTTAGGGTGAGTTTTTCCCACTCTGGAATTCAAGCCTCATATTGATGGTCAGCAAGAAATGCTGTGATAGACTTTAGAAGATCATCTGAATGGGTAAGCTATTTCCTAATTTTGCTTATTTTGTGTGTTAACAGGTAGAGAGAAATATATATTTTCATATGTGGTGCCTTTTATGGAGACACACTTATTATATATTTAACCTGTGTGATCCAGGCCTAAACATAGTTAATATGAGGGACCACTGTCCTTAATATATTGGATAACTACTATCTACTGATAGTTTAAACCATGGCCTGCACTATTATAAACAATTTTCAGCTGTCCCTCTGATTACCTCGCCCAAGGGACATAATCTCAGCCCTATTGAGTTCTGCATCTGGCCTTGGGCGATGTGTGTGTTGTGACCCAATGGGTCAAACCCTATTGTATTATAATCTCGCGTATTCACTGTTTTAGATTTATAGAATAAAGGTTATTTTTAAAAAAAAATAAATAAATAACAAAAAAATGACTTGGGGTCCCTTATTTTTGATAGCCAGCTAGGGTAAATCAGACAGCTGCTGACCGCTTCACCTTGGCTGGTAATCCAAAACAGAGGGCATCTGTTACGTGTGTGTGTGTGTGTGTGTTTTTTTTTTTTTTTCTAAATAAATAATTAAAAGAACAAAAAACCCACAAATGTGGGGTGCCCCCAAATTGGATAACCAGCCAAGGTGAAGCTGGTATTCTCAGGGTGGAAAGGTTCATGGTTATTTGGCCCTTCCCACCCTAAAAATAGCAGGCCACAGCCGCCCCAGAAGTGGCGCATCTATTAGATGTGCCAAACCTGGCGCTTCATCCCGGCTCATCCCATTGCCCTGGTGCGGTGGCAAACTGGGTAGTGGGGTTTATTAGCTGTGATGTTGCGACATCTGTTAGATGCCTGACATTACTGTCAGTAATTTTTTTAAAAAAAATGTATTAGAAAAAAAAACCACTCCCCAGCACATTCCCTCTTACACCAATTTATCGAGGAGAAGTAGAAAAATCCGGTCCGTTGTAATCCATTTTGGAGGTCCCACAACAACTCTGGACTTTCCTGAATGTGGGGGGGCATGCTCAGGAAAAGTTTCCCCCATTTTCTGGAAGTGCAGACCCTCCGTGTGACGAGTGTGGGTGCAGTGATACTGCACCCACTCTCCGTGGGTCCTCAGCATGGCAGTATGAGCTGCAGTAAGCTCTGCGTCACTGAACACAGGAAGCCGGCTGACAGCGGCTCTGCGCATACAGCCGCCATCTTTTGAGAAGGAAGAGGAGGGATCGCGGGTGATGAACGCTGCACAAGGTACTGGGGAACACCAAGGAGTTTATAGGGGGTGACCTGGATGGACCTGGGGAGGAGTCTTCTGTTGCATGTGCCATGTCACATACAACAGAAATCAGAGGAGGAGGATGAATGCGGCCGGTGTGCTGCCATGTTGGATTATCGAGAAGGGGTTAAGGGGGAACCTTGGTGACACCACGAGAGGAGATTTATCTCCCATCTGACATGTTTGATCATTCCGGGTGGGAGAGAAATAATTTTTTACCGGCGCCGCCATTTACTGTAACGTGACAAGCTTTATACAGTGTATACTGACGATCACGTGACCGGGGCCCAGAAAAAAATATCCAGAATTGTGATCTCCAGGGTATCTGCTACCCCCGGTAGCTGAAACACCGGAGATTTACCAATGCTGGGGACGCGATTCTCTTTTTTTTTTTTTTTTCTTTCCACTGTTATAAAATGGCAGATAGGAATAAGTACACCTTTCTGCCACTGTTTTTTAATCCATATGGCTGACGTAAAGGGGCTAAGCACCCTTTAGTGCCATATGAAAAGCACCAAAGGGTGCAAGTGTATAATATGTAGAGGGGATGTGGCATTATATACAGTGGCATGCAAAAGTTTGGATGAAATGATCTCTAAAATGCATAAAGATGACACCTTTCCTTTTTGTGTTTAGGACAAAGTAAATTTAGATAGGTGTGTGTTAAAAAAAAAAAAAAAAAAAAGTTTGGGGGCACCCTGCATGGGTAGTACCTAGTAGCACCTCCTTTTTCAATTAGCATAACCTGTAAGTGCTTTGTGTAGCAAGCCAAGAGTCTTTCAATTCTTGTTTTGAGGGATTTTCATCCATTTTTCCTTGGAAAGGTCTTCGAGCTCTGTGAGTTTCCTGGGCTGTCTTGCATGCACTGCTCTTCTGCGGTCTAGCCGCAGATTTTCAATGATGATCAGATCAGGAAACTGTGAGGGCCTTGTAAACCTTTCAGCTTGCATCTTTTGAGGTAGTGTATTAATGATTTTGACATGTTTAGGACCAGTTTCCAGTTGTAGAAGTCAACCCCAAAGCATGATTGATCCACCCCCATGCTTAATGTTTGACAGATGTTCTTTTCCTGAAATTCTGTGTCCTTTTTTCTCAATACAGAGTTCTATTTTTGCATCATTTGTCCACAGGACGTGTTTCCATAATGCACCAGGCTTGTTTAGATGTTCTGTTGCATACTTATGGCACTCTTGTTTCTGGTGAGGATGCAGGAGAGGTTTTAATCTGACTCTACCATGAATGCCATATTTTTGCAGGTGTCTCTAAACAGCAGAACAATGTACCACAACTCCAGAGTATGATGAATCTTACTGAAGGTCTTTTACAGTCACACTGGGTTCTGATTTGCATCTCTAGCAATCCTACAGGTGGTGCTCACTGAAACTTTGTTTGGTCTTCCAGATGATAATCTTGACCTCCACTGTTCCGGTTTACTATTACTTGTTTGTTTTTTGTTTTTGTTTTTTTTGGTTTTTTTTTAAATTTATAAATTGAGGAAAGAGCAAAGCGTTTTGCCAGTAGTTGCCATATTCTTATAGCCTTCTCCTGCTTTGTGGGCCGCCATCATTTTCAGAGTGTAAGCACCAGCTTAGAAGAACCCATGGCTGTTTGTTTTTTGGTTTTTTTTTTTGGCACGGGGTTCGAGGAGGCTGGGTTTCTCTGTGAAATTTGCATCTGGCCTTTTCCCAACCATGATGATTAAAGGGAATCTGTCACCAGGTTTTTGAAGTCTAATCTGAGAGCAGCATGATGTAGAGATAGAGATCCTGTTTCCAGTGGTGTCATTTACTGGGCTGCTTAGTGTAGTTTAGATAAAATCCTGCTGAGTTAAAAGTGATTTTATCGTTAGAAGACTACTTGGCCTGCTGCCAGGTAGTGCAGCACATTCATGAGCTCTGTATAACTGCTAGATCTGCATCTAAGAAAACATTGATTTTTTTCACAATGACAGAAACTGCTCAGTAAGTGACACATCACTGGAATCCGGGTCTCTGTCTGTACAGTATGCTGCTGCTCAGATGGGGGAGCAAAAACCGGGTGGCAGATTCCCTTTAACAAGCCATAACCCTAACAGGCTAAGGTCTGAAATCTCGGTCAAAGTTGTCTGAGCACACAAATCTCCAAGGGTGCATATATATATTTTTTTTTTTTTTTTTGACCTGGGGTGCTTAAACTTTTCCATGCCACTGTAGCTGCAGCATATCTATCTATCACTTAGACTTGATCACTTTCTTTCTGACAACTAGCAAGAATGTTCTGTAAATAGAGTATTCTAATGTTAAAAACAGATTGCATACAGCTGCTAGGTGAGAAAATAATCACACCCTGCCATAGCACACGCATGACCTACGCAATAACACATGATACTTGTTCCACTTTTCGGGATGAGTAACGGAGCGATTATTTAAACGTATAGTGGGAACGGGGCCTAATTGGAGACCACGACCAGGAACTCTGTGTTCAGTGGTAATTGATTTGTGTCCAGGCAAAGTTTTTTTTTTTTGTTTTTTTTTTTTTTTTCCTAGATATCGTGCACTTTTTAGTTTTAAAAGCACACATAAACTATTTAATTTTTAAGTGAGACATTGTTTAAAGTTATGCTTTACAGCAGTCACATGGTCAGGATTTTTGGTGTTTTCACCTACCTCTGTGAACTTTGAAGTTATTGTGGAGGACAGTTTGGAAGTTGATTTGGGGCCATCACCCTTTGTGCATGGTAGGCCTATGTTTATTTTGCTAATTTATATAGCGCATGGTAGGCCTATGTTTATTTTACTAATTTATATAGCGCCATCATATTCCACAGCGCTTTACAGTCGTGATATCACTGTCCCCGTTAGGGAGTTCATATTGTGAGCCCCATAAGTATTTCTTTGGAGTGTGGGAGGAAACTGGAGAAAACCTACGCAAAAAACTGAGAATATACAAACTCCTTGCAGATTGTTTTGGTGGGATTTGAACGCAGGAGGATCTAAGCGCTGCAAGGCAACAGCACTAACCACTGAACCAACATGCTGCTTTGCTGTATAAAAAGATGTTCTATAATTTTTTACTATGTAGTTTTAAAATGTAAAGTATGTGTGTATATTTATTCCAGGAAATGACCTCATACGCTGAAGCCACCTAAACTACGCCCACACAGCTCCAACAGGCCGAACACCCACCCCTCACTCCACCTCACCCAATCGGCAGCGGCCCTGCATCACATCCCCCACACACCCACACCCAATCAGCAGCGACGACCGCTCAATTAGGACACGCCGACTCACCGAAACCCTTGCAACGCCATGACTCAGCCGACAGACAGGTACAAGGGACACAGCCATGGAAGCTCCCTACACCCGACGCGACTGAGCACAGTGGGCGCTTTCACACTTGCGTTGTGCGGCATCCGTCACAATGCGTTGTGTGACACATGTGACTGATGCCGCCCCCATCATCACTGCACACACCAGCACTACCGCTCCCATTATCACCGCACATAAACCAGCACTACCGCTCCCATCATCACCGCACATACACCAGCACTACCGCTCCCATCATGACAGCCCACACCAACACTACCACTCCCATCACTGCACATACACTGGCACTACTGCTCCCATCATCACCGCACATACACCGGCACTACCGCCCCCATCCTCACCGCACATACACCAGCACTACCGTTCCCATCATCACCTGCACACACACCGGTAATACCTGAGTGACATCTCCGCGTCTCCGCTGACAGCACAATTCACTTCAGTTGCTACGTGGAGCCCACAGTGAGCGGTGGTGTTTTGCGGCCGCTCCTGCCAGCTTCATGTAGCAGAGCTGAAAGCGTCATGGGACCTCTGTGGATTACGCCAGACCTGGAGGGGTATTTGGGGATTTTAATAAAGTGGTGAAAGAGGGTGGTTTTTTTTTGTCTTTTATGTCAAATGAAGGATTTTTTCGGATGTATGTGTTTATTTACTTTCACTTACAGGTTAATCAGTCGGGGTGTCTCATAGACGCATGCCATGAGTAACCTAGGGCTTAGTGGCAGCTATGGACTGCCATTAACTCCTTATTTCCACTGTACCAGGGCAATTCGGGATGAGCCTGGTAGAGTCCTGGGACTGTCGCATCTAATGGATGCGGCAATTCCGAGCGGCTGCTGGCTGATATTTTTAGGCTGGGGGGCTCCCCATCCTGAGAATACCAGCCTTCAGCTGTGTGCCTTTATCTTGGCTGGTATCAAAATTGGAGAGACCGCACGCCGTGTTTTTTTTTTTTTTTTTTTTTTTTAATTTATTTTACTGCACGAGGTAGATCCACCCACCGGCAGCTGTGATTAGTAGCAGTGAGACACCTGTCACTCAGTGTGGGGGCGTGTCTGACTGGAACCAATCATGGCCACCGGTGGGCGGGGGAAGAGAATACGAGATGGAATAATGAGCGGCCGGCATTTTCAAAAGAGAAGCCGCCAGAGCAGTGTGACAGCTGTGCAGTGCCGCGCTGGTGATACGGGAGTATGAGAGAGAGGGAGACCGAAAGACAGAGAGAGACCTGGAGTGCTTTTAACGATTTAGAACGTTCTGCTGGACATGCTGAGTATGCTCAGTAGAACGTGACGGAATCCTGTACTGGAATCCGTCACCAAACACATGGCGACGGAATCCAGCACCATAGACATTCATTAAACCTCTTAACGGATCCAGACGGAATCCTGCGGACTGCGTTTTTTTTGTTTTTGTTTTTTTTTTTTTTACAGCAACAAAAAAACCCGCTACATTCACCGTTCCTTCCGCCCGTCGGGCATTGACGGTCACCGACAAAACTGATGCGCCGCGGGGCGGATGCAATGCAAGACCATCCGTTGCAATCCGCCCTTAATAGAAGCCTATGAGGAATAAACGGATTACTGCAACGGTTACCGTAATTCCTCAAGGCGGCGGATTGCAACGGATGCAGTTCAACGCAAGTGTGAAAGCACCCTTAAGCTCCGACCCACAATAGGCCCCAAAGCGCAGGTCAGTGACCCAACTACATCACAGAGACACAGAGGGACGGGGACAGGAGGAGACACAGCTGCGGCACACTAGGAACCCAGCTCTCCCACTAACCAACGATAAATGCAGAGGAAGCACATGGCTACTTAAAGGGAACCTGTCATCAGAAATTTAGCTATAAAGCTAAAAGTTCCCCCCTCTGCAGCTCCTGGGCTGCATTCTAGGAAGCTTCCTATAGTTTTTGTGGCCCCTTTTATTCCAAAATAAATACTTTACAAACTTGTACCTTTTCGTATACAAATTTCTTAAATCTTCCATGGGGGCGGGCTGCCTGATGTACGTTGCTGTCCTCCTGCCGATTTACGCCGCCCCCGAACGCTGAATTTCAAACCTCAGGACGCCGCCCCTGGGCGCCCGTGGTCCCGCGCATGCGCTGTGCTACTGTAGCGGTGCCGTGCACGTGTGACCGCTAGTGACACTTTGCGCGGGCACGAGGTTATGGGCGGCGCTGTGAGTGTCATCAGCAAGTGCCGCCCATAACCTCGTGACCACACTCTCCCCTCTTCTTCCAGCGTTCTGCGCAAGCGCTCGCTGGCCAGATGACCGGGCGTCACCACCTTCCCATCCTGCTCAGCAGCAGGAAATAGATGGGAGGAGCGGACGGAGCAGTCGGTGCCCGCGCAAAAGCGTCACCAGCGGACACACGTGCACGCAGTGCACGGCACCGCTACAGTAGCACAGAGCATGCGCGGGACCACGGGCGCCCAGGGGCGGCGTCCTGAGGTTTGAAATTCAGCGTTCGGGGGCGGCGTAAATCGGCAGGAGGACAGCAACGTACATCAGGCAGCCCGCCCCCATGGAAGATTTAAGAAATTTGCATACGAAAAGGTACAAGTTTGTAAAGTATTTATTTTGGAATAAAAGGGGCCACAAAAACTATAGGAAGCTTCCTAGAATGCAGCCCAGGAGCTGCAGAGGGGGGAACTTTTAGCTTTATAGCTAAATTTCTGATGACAGGTTCACTTAAAAGATTAACACTGCTGTGAATGTGAAGGAGCCACTCATTACTATTCATGAGCCGCTCATTACCATTCATGAGCGGCTACTTAACATTCACTGCAGTGTTAATATTTAAGTAGCGATGTGCTTCCCCTGCATTCATCCGTGGTTAGTGGGAGGTGTTTACTATGAAGCGGACTTGTGTGTGTGTGTGCACGGCGGTGTGTGCGCGTGGTGGTTTGTGTGTGCTGGTGTGTGTGTGTGTTTGTGTTGGGCTGTGTATATAATATAATTTGGACAGTGGCACAAGTTTTGTTATTTTAGCTGTTTACAAAAACATGTTCAGAAATACAATTATATATATATAATATGGGCTGAAAGTGCACACTCCCAGCTGCAATATGAGAGTTTTCACATCCAAATCGGAGAAAGGGTTTAGGAATCATAGCTCTGTAATGCATAGCCTCCTCTTTTTCAAGGGACCAAAAGTAATTGGACAAGGGACTCTAAGGGCTGCAATTAACTCTGAAGGCGTCTCCCTCGTTAACCTGTAATCAATGAAGTAGTTAAAAGGTCTGGGGTTGATTACAGGTGTGTGGTTTTGCATTTGGAAGCTGTTGCTGTGACCAGACAACATGCGGTCTAAGGAACTCTCAATTGAGGTGAAGCAGAAAATCCTGAGGCTGAAAAAAAAGAAAAAAATCCATCAGAGAGATAGCAGACATGCTTGGAGTAGCAAAATCAACAGTCGGGTACATTCTGAGAAAAAAGGAATTGACTGGTGAGCTTGGGAACTCCAAAAAGGCCTGGGCGTCCACGGATGACAACAGTGGTGGATGATCGCCGCATACTTTCTTTGGTGAAGAAGAACCCGTTCACAACATCAACTGAAGTCCAGAACACTCTCAGTGAAGTAGGTGTATCTGTCTCTAAGTCAACAGTAAAGAGAAGACTCCATGAAAGTAAATACAAAGGGTTCACATCTAGATGCAAACCATTCATCAATTCCAAAAATAGACAGGCCAGAGTTAAATTTGCTGAAAAACACCTCATGAAGCCAGCTCAGTTCTGGAAAAGTATTCTATGGACAGATGAGACCAAGATCAACCTGTACCAGAATGATGGGAAGAAAAAAGTTTGGAGAAGAAAGGGAACGGCACATGATCCAAGGCACACCACATCCTCTGTAAAACATGGTGGAGGCAACGTGATGGCATGGGCATGCATGGCTTTCAATGGCACTGGGTCACTTGTGTTTATTGATGACATAACAGCAGACAAGAGTAGCCGGATGAATTCTGAAGTGTACCGGGATATACTTTCAGCCCAGATTCAGCCAAATGCCGCAAAGTTGATCGGACAGCGCTTAATAGTACAGATGGACAATGACCCCAAGCATACAGCCGCAGCCTTCAGGTCTTGCTTGTTTGTGGGTCTTTCCGTCTTAAGTCTGGATTTGAGCAAGTGAAATGCATGCTCAATTGGGTTAAGATCTGGTGATTGACTTGGCCATTGCAGAATGTTCCACTTTTTTGCACTCATGAACTCCTGGGTAGCTTTGGCTGTATGCTTGGGGTCATTGTCCATCTGTACTATGAAGCGCCGTCCGATCAACTTTGCGGCATTTGGCTGAATCTGGGCTGAAAGTATATCCCGGTACACTTCAGAATTCATCTGGCTACTCTTGTCTGCTGTTATGTCATCAATAAACACAAGTGACCCAGTGCCATTGAAAGCCATGCAAACCCATGCCATCACGTTGCCTCCACCATGTTTTACAGAGGATGTGGTGTGCCTTGGATCATGTGTCGTTCCCTTTGTTCTCCAAACTTTTTTCTTCCCATCATTCTGGTACAGGTTGATCTTGGTCTCATCTGTCCATAGAATAGTTTTCCAGAACTGAGCTGGCTTCATGAGGTGTTTTTCAGCAAATTTAACTCTGGCCTGTCTATTTTTGGAATTGATGAATGGTTTGCAGCTAGATGTGAACCCTTTGTATTTACTTTCATGGAGTCTTCTCTTTACTGTTGACTTAGAGACAGATACACCTACTTCACTGAGAGTGTTCTGGACTTCAGTTGATGTTGTGAACGGGTTCTTCTTCACCAAAGAAAGTATGCGGCGATCATCCACCACTGTTGTCATCCGTGGACGCCCAGGCCTTTTTGAGTTCCCAAGCTCACCAGTCAATTCCTTTTTTCTCAGAATGTACCCGACTGTTGATTTTGCTACTCCAAGCAGGGCTGTGGAGTCGGTAAGCCAAACCTTCGACTCCGACTCCGACTCCTCAAATTCTCTTGCACCGACTCCGACTCCGGCTCCGACTCCGACTCCGGCTCCGACTCCGACTCCTACATATATTGCTTAGTTAGGTGAAAAATTTATTGTAGTACATGAATATGTGTATGTGAACATCAGACATTTAATAATTTTTATGATACGATAATCAAGATATTTGGATAGAACATAAAATATATTTATTGGAATACAACTTTAGAACACAAAAAACTGTAATAAATTGTAAATATGTAATACACTATGTAATATACAGTAGATTACATATATATCTTGTGTGTGTATATACACTGTGTGTATATATATATATATATATATTACATATTTACAATTTATTAGTTTTTTGTGTTCTAAAGTTGTATTCCAATAAATATTTTATGTTCTATCCAAATATCTTGATTATTGTATCATAAAAACAATTAAATGTCTGATGTTCACATTATACTACAATAAATTTTTCACTTAAATATAAGCATTATACTAAATGTTATTATTTAGTAAAATATTCAGCACATTCTGCATTGCACTCCTGTCCCCAATTTATTATATATTTTAGGAGTCGGAGTCGGTGCATTTTATACCGACTCCGACTCCGACTCCACCAAAATGAG
>NC_134356.1:482495140-482502357 GCF_048569485.1 Anomaloglossus baeobatrachus
TTTGGAGAATTGAGCACAGATTTTCTGTGGTTGTCTGCTTGTGGATATCCTTCTATCTCCATGAAATCCCAGACATATTCGATGATGTTGAGTTAGGGCTCTGTGAGTGCAATATGGTCACTCCTAGGACTCCTTGTTCTTCTTTATAATGAAGATCGTTCTTTAATGACATTGGCTGTATGTTTGGGGTGGTTGTTCTGCTGCAGATTCAATTTGGAGACAATCGGACACCCCTTTGCTGGTATTGCATGAAGGGGAAGTATCTGCCTGTGTTTCACAGCATTGAGGTCACCATTAATCTTGAGCAAATTCCCCAATCCATTTGCTTGCAAGTATGGGGCTGCATTTTAGGAACCTTCATCACACTTCACTGTTGCCTGCAGTCGGTTATTACTGTACACTTCTCCAGCCCTTCAGTGAATAATCTGCTTTCTGGTAGACAAATATTTCACATTTTGATTCCTCAGTCCAGAACACATTCAGCCATTTTTCCCGCACCCCAGTTCCCATGTTTTTGTACATACTTATGTCACTTGGCCTTTTTTCCATGTCAAACGTGTGGCTTTTGGGCTGCAACTCTTCATGAATATTGCTTCTTGTGATGCCCCCCCGAGCAGTAGATGGCTACAGGTAGGTTTTATTGATTGCTGCCAGTTGTGAATGGATTTCACTGCTGGACAGTTTCCGGCTTTCAGCTGCTGCACTAATTTCCTTGACCGACGACCACAGCGCCTATGGTCCTCGATGTTGCTGATCTTCTGATGCAGGAGTGCGGAACATGACCCTTTTCTCTTTACACCTTTCGACTTCTACTGCAGGACCCAAGGCAGCTGTTTTGATGCTTTTAAGTGGTGGCCTCTTGCTGTATATGAGAGCTATGAGTCATCATACTGTATATTGGGGGCTGTTTGAGCCATCATGCTGTGTAGGGGGCTTGTGCGAGCTGTAATGCTGAGTGCGTGTGGGGCTTGGTTGTGGCAGTTATTGTGCTGCTTGTGGGGGGAGCTTTGAGAGCCATCATGCTATGTATGTTGGGGGGTGGAGAACAGGAGCTGCTGGAGCCATTTTGCTGCATGTGGGTCTGTGGAAGCGTGTGTGGTGATTTCGGGAACCATGGAACTGCATTTGAGTGACAGAGGAGCTGTCATGGAGTGTGTAGGGTGAATGATGTTTAAGCCGGGATGCTATTAGTGTTTGAAAGGTAGGTGGTAGCTGTTGGAGCCATCGTGTTGTTTGTTGGGGAAGGGATGTGGGAGTGATCATGCTGTGTGTTGAAGGCTCTAGAGAGGATCAGACTGCAGATCAGGGTAGAGATAAAGATATAGTCTTGGGGATGGAGAGAGGACTACATGATGTATGGAAAGTGTGGTGCATATTGTTAATAGGAATGATCAGTGTGCAGGCTATGTACCGTAAGAGGGTCACAGTGGGAGTCAAATTTTTTCAGTTATAGTGAGGGAAAGTTATTATTCAGGGGAACTGCATAGAGCAGAAATTTTTATTCAGGAGCATTATAATGGTGCTGCAGAAGACTGGAGAAGATGGAAGTCTGCCGACACAAGCTGTGAATGTATAAAGTCATTATGGTGTCTGCAGCAGATGTAGCTGAAAGCAAGGAGAACAACCCAATCAGAGAAGATGTTACCTATATATTACTTGATTGTAAGTGTAGTTTTTTTTTTTAAAATTTTATTACACTGCTGTATCTCACAAGTACTGTGGTTGCTGTGCAGTCTGGTATGGTGGTCAACAACTCTGTGTCTCCTCACCGTTGTTGAGGACATATCTGACATCGCAATTGATCGCTCTACTAGGCTTGGTGCTGTATTCCTGTATTGATGTTGGTGCTGGTGATGTATTCATGTACTGATGATAGTTTTGTTGATGTCTTTTGATTATAATTCTGGTGATGCATTTACATACTGGTGGTGCTGTATTAAAGTACTGATGGTGTTTCTAGTGCTGTTTTTTTCTCAGACAGTAATTTGTTATATAATATATATATATATATATATATATATATATATATATATATATAGTAATATTGTGGTATTGCAGAATGTAGTATAAACGATCAGATGATCATAGGCTCACATCTTCTAAGGGGACAAAATAATGAATACATACCATAAAAACAAAAAACGAAAGAATTGAATTTCACTGCGGTTAAAATTGTACTGCAGGGAGGGGCGCCATTAAAGCTATGATCGGCTCTGCTTACAATGTCCTACAGTTAGGTCCAGAAATATTTGGACAGTGACACAATTTTCACGAGTTGGGCTCTGTATGCCACCACATTGGATTTGAAATGAAACCTCTACAACAGAATTCAAGTGCAGATTGTAACGTTTAATTTGAAGGTTTGAACAAAAATATCTGATAGAAATTGTAGGAATTGTACACATTTCTTTACAAACACTCCACATTTTAGGAGGTCAAAAGTAATTGGACAAATAAACCAAACCCAAACAAAATATTTTTATTTTCAATATTTTGTTGCGAATCCTTTGGAGGCAATCACTGCCTTACGTCTGGAACCCATGGACATCACCAAACGCTGGGTTTCCTCCTTCTTAATGATTTGCCAGGCCTTTACAGCCGCAGCCTTCAGGTCTTGCTTGTTTGTTTGTCTTTCCGTCTTAAGTCTGGATTTGAGCAAGTGAAATGCATGCTCAATTGGGTTAAGATCTGGTGATTGACTTGGCCATTGCAGAATGTTCCACTTTTTTGCACTCATGAACTCCTGGGTAGCTTTGGCTGTATGCTTGGGGTCATTGTCCATCTGTACTATGAAGCGCTGTCCGATCAACTTTGCGGCATTTGGCTGAATCTGGGCTGAAAGTATATCCCGGTACACTTCAGAATTCATCCGGCTACTCTTGTCTGCTGTTATGTCATCAATAAACACAAGTGACCCAGTGCCATTGAAAGCTATGCATGCCCATGCCATCACGTTGCCTCCACCATGTTTTACAGAGGATGTGGTGTGCCTTGGATCATGTGCCGTTCCCTTTCTTCTCCAAACTTTTTTTCTTCCCATCATTCTGGTACAGGTTGATCTTTGTCTCATCTGTCCATAGAATACTTTTCCAGAACTGAGCTGGCTTCATGAGGTGTTTTTCAGCAAATTTAACTCTGGCCTGTCTATTTTTGAAATTGATGAATGGTTTGCATCTAGATGTGAACCCTTTGTATTTACTTTCATGGAGTCTTCTCTTTACTGTTGACTTAGAGACAGATACACCTACTTCACTGAGAGTGTTCTGGACTTCAGTTGATGTTGTGAACGGGTTCTTCTTCACCAAAGATAGTATGCGGCGATCATCCACCACTGTTGTCATTCGTGGACGCCCAGGCCTTTTTGAGTTCCCAAGCTCACCAGTCAATTCCTTTTTTCTCAGAATGTACCCGACTGTTGATTTTGCTACTTCAAGCATGTCTGCTATCTCTGATGGATTTTTTTTTTTTTTTCAGCCTCAGGATGTTCTGCTTCACCTCAATTGAGAGTTCCTTAGACCGCATGTTGTCTGGTCACAGCAACAGCTTCCAAATGCAAAACCACACACCTGTAATCAACCCCAGACCTTTTAACTACTTCATTGATTACAGGTTAACGAGGGAGACGCCTTCAGAGTTAATTGCAGCCCTTAGAGTCCCTTGTCCAATTACTTTTGGTCCCTTGAAAAAGAGGAGGCTATGCATTACAAAGCTATGATTCCTAAACCCTTTCTCCGATTTGGATGTGAAAACTCTCATATTGCAGCTGGGAGTGTGCACTTTCAGCCCATATTATATATATAATTGTATTTCTGAACATGTTTTTGTAAACAGCTAAAATAACAAAACTTGTGCCACTGTCCAAATATTTCTGGCCCTGACTGTATATCTAAATTACACGTAAAAGGGCTCTAATTGCTACTGTTAGATAAATCACTAGATTAGTGACCTCCAGATCTGAATATTCTGGTAAGGCAAAGACAATGTGCTTGTGTATTTAGTTGCTCACAGACTAATGTTCAGTTTGCAACTGTCACTCCGTATACCAGCACAATTACAGGGATGCAGATCTTTAGCATCCAAAGGAGTCTGTGTATTTTGCTCATTAAAAGGAATGTTTAAATTACCTTTTTATTTTATTTTTCACATAAAACAAACCGCTTCTAATATTCGTACTGGCCAATAATTGTTATATTACTCATACATCCTTGTGGCCACAGGGCCAAGTGCAAAAGACTGACTCCTACCCACTTTGTTTTGAACTCTTATATTATGCCCCAGTCTGGGCAACGGGTTTGAGCTGTAACCATCACCTACCTTGAGTGATAGATGCTATATTATCCACTGTATACCGGTGTTACCTTTGTGATACAATGAGACAACAGGAAGAAAGTGTTAATTCCCCCTCCCCATCTGCCGCTCCTCTATCGCTAACCTCTCTTGGCCTTTCACAGCTTACTAACCCTCCTACATATGAAGATTGGCATACTCTGGACCTGATCTTCTCCCGCCTCTGCTCGATGCATGATCTTACTAACTTCTCTGACCACAACCTTCTTTCTTTCTCTATCAAGAACTGTCGCCCCACTCAGGACACCCCCATTTACCACACTTTTAGTAATGTATATGGCCAGTAAAATGCAGAAACATGCGACAAATTTGCAGTAGTCACTGGCCCCAATTTTCTTACTATTATATACTGATTCTGCTCTGAAACTTTTCACGTGTATTATTGATTTGTGCAATAAATAATAATTGAAAAAATTTTTACTCTTTTTAAGGGGATAGCAAAGGTGCAAATTATGATTTGTGTAAAATGAAGGTCTTCTGATTACTCGGCTGTATTATATAATGTGCTCCAGGTATTGAAGATATTATGTTTCTAATAACTACTGCTTTCACTTTTCAGACCAGAGATGACTTTCTTGGTCAAGTGGATATTCCCCTTTACCAGTTACCGGTATGTGCTGTCCTCGTCCTGTCTGACTACTTGTTCTGTACTTTCGTAAACCTAATCTGTTGATCACAAGCTAGACTGCTTTTTTCATTTCGATAAGACCATTAAAGATGATACGTGTACTCTGTTAAAGTACAAAGCAAGCCTGCCAGGACAGTTGGGTTTGAAGCTCAGTTCTGTTAAGAAGCTGCCACAAGGCTTTAGGTATACTGCAGGGGATCGGGGTTTGAAGACCTGAAAATAATTTAACCTTTTGTTAGCTTATGGACATGAACATTGCCAAGTGCTTTGCATTGTTCTTACACATGGCCAACTCACCATGTGCTGAAGTGGTTAACTTACAGTAAGAGATGTAGACTAGATGTGCTGCCAGGCAGGCTGTTCACAAAGTGTTTATGACTATGACTGCATTACAATCTGCATTTTACAGCAGGCATCATAGTTTGGTTTACCCATAAGCCTATCCCATTAGTAGACTTACCTAGCACGTTACAGTCATTATTTTGCATGGTTTGAAATGAGGATCACAGATGGTAGATAAGTATAAGACTTTACAAAAACACAATCAGAATTGCAAGGTATCGTCTCTATTTCAGGGTTGGGATGTTGGTTGTCCATTTTTTTTTTTTTTCTTCTTTTTTTACTGTAACAAATGTGTGGAACTCTAATATATTTATTAATTTTTACTCTCCTATATAGCGCCATCACATTCAACATCACTTTAAAGGGGTTGTCTACTACTTGGACAACCCCTTCTCATTCTCCAGTTTTGCCCAATAAAAATAAGAAGCTTATTCTCTCCTCCACTGCCAGCGCTGTTCCAGCAGTGTTCCGTTCACAGGGCTCCCGATATTGACACACAAGCCCCGTGCCCAATCGGCATCTCCTCCTCTGTCCCCGCCTTTAGATGCTTAAGTAATCAAGAGTAAGTGAGCGGCCACCCACAGCACCCACTTCCTATTAATTACTTAACTGTCCAAAAGCTGGGGGAGAGAGAAATCTGTGCTGATTTGGCACTGGGCTTGTGTGTAATAACTGTCATGTGAGCCTCAGGAGCAATAGTTCTGATAACGCTGAGATTGCGTTTTTTTTTTTTTTTTTTTTTTTTTTTTGTTTTTTTTATTGTTATGGGGCAAACATGGGGATTGAGTAGACAGACCTAGACCTCTCTATCTCGCGAAAGCATTCAACCTCTTGGCTTTTTACCTATTTTGTTACCTTACACCCTGAGCTTGAAGATTTTTGTAATACAATTTTGTGTGTGATGCATCAGCACCAAATAGTCTAAGTTGGGGAAGTGAAATGAGAAAAATATAGGCAATTTTTTTTTTTTTTCTGAGAAAAAAAAATAAACCTTTCCATGTGCATATGTATTCAACCCTTTTGCTATTAAGCTCCTAAAAATTTCTGGTGCAAGAAATTACCTTCATAAGTCCCATGTTTGGTGAAAGGAAGTTTATCTATGTGCAATCTAAATGTCCCATGGACTGTCACTATATAAACACCTTTTCTGAAAGGCTACAGAGGCTGCAATATCAAGCTGGAGGCACCACTAACCAAACACCATGAAGACCAAGGAGTTCTCCAAACAAGTGATAAGTAAAAGTCTGAGTTGGGTTCGAAAAAACATATCCTGATCTCTAATCATCCCCCAGAGTACCATCCCATCAAATCCATTATCAACTGGAAAGCACAAGATACCACAATAAGCTTGCCAAAAGAGTACTGCCCACCAAAACTCTTAGCCCGGACAAGAAGGGCATTAATCAGAGAAGCAGCACAGAGCCCATATGTAAGCCTGAAGAAGCTACAGAGTTCCCAAGCAGAGACCGGAATTTCTGCCCATACGACAACAATAAGCTGTAGACTCCATAGAGCTTGCCTTTATGGAAGAGTGGCTAGAAAAAAAAAGACTTTTCATTTTCAGTTTGGCAAAATACATGTAGGTGACTTCCCAAATGTATGGAGGAAGATGCTGTGCTCAGGTGAGACTAAAATTTAACTTTTTGGTCACCAAGGTAAACTCTGCCTGTTGCCAAACCAACACAGCTAATCACCCTGAGAACACCATTCCTACAGTGAAACATGGTGGTGCCAGCATCATGTTGTAGGGATGTTTTTCGACCGCCTGAACACGGAAAATGGTCCAAGTTGAGGAGATGATGCATGGTGCGAATTACATGGATATTCTTAAGCAAAACAGGTTTGTTTTATTGGAAGGTGAACCTCTGTCCCAGGCACAAATCCCTGACAATGACCCAAA
>NC_134356.1:482502557-482505057 GCF_048569485.1 Anomaloglossus baeobatrachus
GGCTTCAGATGATACAATTTCCTTCGGATGGCATAAAAGGTTTTGCAGGCCTTGTTTTTCAGGGTCTCTATGGCTTGTTTAAAGCTCCCTGACTGGTGAATTTCCAGGCCCAAGTAGGTGTTATTTGTCTGTTCCTGTTAGAGTGCAGCCGTTTACGACAAATGAAGGATGCTGGTCAAATCTTCTTTTTCTCTTCTGGAACACCATGATGTTGGTTTTCTTTAGATTGATCGGTAGTGCCCATGTGGAGCTGAATTTCTCCAAAATTTGTAGGTTGTCTTGGAGACCTTTCTCGGTTGGTGACCACCAGCAGTAGGTCATCTGCATAGAGCAAGAATTTTCACCTGGGCGTCATGGAGTGTGAGACCTGGAGCAGGTGAAGATTCCAGAGCAGCAGCCAGCTCATTGATGTAAATATTGAAGAGCGTTGGACTTAGGCTGCAGCCCTGTCTGACTCCTCGGCTCTGCTGGAAATAAGCCGTTCTTCTACCGTTCACACTCACGCTGCAGAGGTTCTCGGTGTAGGAGCTTTTGATGACATCGTAGGTCTTTCCTCCTATTCCGCTTTCCAGCATTTTTAAGAACAAGCCCGGGGTGCCCACACTGAGTCAAAGGCCTTTTTAAAGTCTACAAAGCAGGCGTATATCTTCCCATGCTTTGTATTGTGGACGTGGCTCTGAATGAGACTGTGCAGGGTGTAGATGTGGTCCGTGGTGCGGTGTGGTTTGGCACGAACCCTGCTTGGCTTTTGCTCAGGACATTGTGCTCGGTAAGGAAACTGATGATCCTTTTGTTTAGGATGCTGTTGAACAGTTTTCCCAAGTTACTGCTGACACATATGCCTCTGTAGTTGGCAGGGTCATACCTGTCCCCCACTCTTGTGGATCGGTGGTAATGAGTCCTTGGTTCCAGGTACGAGGGAAGTAGCCAGCACTCAGCACAATGTTGAACAGTTTTAACCATTGCAGCTTGAATTTCTGTGGGCTGTACTTCAACACATCTCTGGGGGGATTCCATCCAGACCACTAGATTTTTTACACTTTATGGAAGTGATTTTCTCTGCAACTTCCTGTAATGTAATTGGTGTTGTCCAGTGGGTTTTGGAAGTTTTTGATTTTCTCTTCCATTGCCTTTAGTTTTGATGTTATGTTTTCCTGCTCTTGGCTTAGTCCTTCTTTTGGGATGTCTTTGTAGAGGTCTCTGAAGTACTGGAGCCAGATGTTGCCATTTTGGGATATGGGTATCAGTCTTTTTCTTGCTCTTTGTGTCCATGTGGCTCCATATTTCCCAGAAGGAGTTGTCTTGGAGGGCGTCTTGGAGTTGGCTAAGTTTTGGTAGAGATGTAGCTCTGCTTCTTCCTCCTGAGGATTGTTTTGTACTGCTTTTGTATGGTGTCATAGGCTTCCCTCAGGTCTGGGTTGTTGGGGGTCTCTGTGTTTATTGTTTGAGTGCTGTTCTCAGGGTCTTTCGAACGGCTTTACACTCTTTGTCAAACCAACCATTGATCTGCTTTTCTTTTGGCCTCTTGTAGTTGACTTGTTTGAGGTCGGACAATTTGGCCATGGTGTGGAATATTTTGTTGAGGTCTTTTGCAGCTTGATTCACTCCTTCTGGGTTTGACTTTGTACTTGTAGCTGTAGAAGTTGTTGGAGCATCTCTTGTAATTCCGGTCTGTTGGGAGCCTCTTTATATTTTATTTCTGACGTCTTGGACCATTTATAGGATGGAGGTCGGGTTGTAGAGGCTGCTCTGCTGTGGCTTTTGTGTGGATGGTTTCTCTGTAGATTTTATGTACAGGAGAAGTTGGCTGTGGTCTGACAGGTGCGTTTGTGGGGTGACTATGAAGGCGCTAATATTTGCCGGGTCCATATCTGTAATGGCGTAGTCTACTACACTCCTTCCTACATGGGAGTCTAGTGTATATCTTCCCAGTGAGTCTCTCCTTTGTACGTCCATTAAGAATATGAAGACCTAAACTTTTACATAAGTTCAGGAGCTTTTTTGCCCACTTTTGTTGACTTGTACTGTCCATAGCTGTTTCTCTCTGAGTGTTCTGAGTCGTGACTGTCATTCTCTGCCCCAAATATGTAGATGTTTCCGTCTGTGGTCAGAAAGTCTTTTTCTCTCCCTGTTCTTGCATTGAGGTCTCCAAAGATGAGAACTTTGCCCCAGGACCCTGATAATGGGTGGCTTCTTCTTGTAAGATCTCAAAGCTGTCTGGGTTGAAGTAGGGGGACTCTGGCGGTGGTATATAGGTGGTGCAGAGGTAGACATCGGACTGAGAGGTGAGGATGGAGCTGCTGATTCTGATCCATATGTGGCTGCCTCCTCTCTTCACTGGTGTGATGTACTGGTGGAGCTCTTCTTTATACCAGATCAATTATTCCTCCTGAGCAGCGGCCCTGTTTGGTGTTTTTATTTTTAAGGGCAGGGACAGAGATTTCTCTGTATCCGATTGGCACCAGAGATTCGTTTTCAGCTCTGGTCCATGTTTCCAGGA
>NC_134356.1:482510057-482512557 GCF_048569485.1 Anomaloglossus baeobatrachus
CGTTACATGGGTCGCTGTGGAGATCTGCCTGTTTTGACAGCTCCCCAGCGACCATGTAGCGACGATCCAGCGATCCCTGCCAGGTCAGATCGCTGGGTGGGATCGCTGGAGCGTCGCTTAGTGTGACGGGTACCTTAAAGGAGACCCTTTTGGGCTTTAATCTGCCCCTTAGAAGTATATTGATAATGTGTCCTCGTATGTCTGAAAACCATTTTTTGTTCTTTTGTTCCCCTCGGACTTTACAACCAACTGCTTTTCATGTTTATCTTGCATATTTTCCTATTGCTACCATGAAATGAATTCAGATATACATCCATTTCTACTTTTGACTAATTGGTCATACTGGTATCACTTTTATTTTTTATTTAGCCTGGCTGGGTTATATTGGACCAACCAGATCCTTCTTATCAACTAGCACAGCAGGAAATTATCTCTCCACTACCTCCAGGGTGGGAAGAGAAACAGGATATTCTAGGCAGAACCTACTACATCAGCCATCAGTTTAAAAGAACGCAGTGGCAGAGGCCTACCACACAGTAAGTGACCTGAAAATACAAAGTTTCAATTGTATGTAATGATCTACAATAGTTCAATGAATTGAAGCCCATTCTGTTACATTACAATTTTCTACAAAAAAAAAAAAATGTTTGTAAAAGTTGCTACTAAATGTGCTACACTATGGTTATAGAGCTGCCAGAGGTCCCCGTATGGGAGCATAAAATAGGCTGCTTCATTGCTCCTTGCATTGTAAAAGATGGCATAGCACTGACGATGGTTCATTCATTGTACTCTACAGCATGTTTTTACTTGCTAAAAACTATTCTCAAATTAAAGATGTCACATCAAAATTTGTATTTCCTAATCCATCTTAAAAATGAAGATAATTATTAAGTGCATTAAAACACCTATCCGTCTTCTTCTGTTTTGAGCATCGCTCTTCTCCTACGTGACCGCGCACACAGTGACTTATGTGGGGCAGAGGGGTTTCAATTAATGTAAACCTATGGAGACTAAGAGAGAATCCATATACTTGCATTGGGGAAACAAATGGCAGTTCACACACAAACTGCGGTGTGAGCCGGGTAGTCTGTTTTCAAGTCACGTGGGCCAGAAGAGGGCCCTAGCAGCGCTGGAAACTGGGGACGATAGCAGTCAGTATGTATTGTATTGCATTTGCCACCAGCATATTCTTAATAAGGAAGAAATACAAATTTTGATGGGACATGTTTAACAAGTTGTCGGTTTGCCAGGCTTGCATAATCATATCTGTAACAGAAAAATGGAAGGACAGCACAAATTCCTTATCGATAAAGTTTTTCTTATTCTTTATTGAAGTATTAAAAGCAAAAAAGATTGTGCTCTTAACGCGTTTCGGACTTAAAATTAAAATAAAAACTAAGTCAGTCCTTAGTCATAACTTAGTTTGTTTTTATTTAAAGTCCGAAACGCGTTAAGAGCACCCATGCTTTAATGTATGTTTCCAATCTTCAGTCTCCCTTTGTTTTTGCTTTTAATAATTCAATAAAGAATAAGGAAAACTTTTTATCGATAAGGAATTTGTGCTGGATCCTTTCCTTCCATTTTTCTGTTGCTTATCCTATGCTGGCGTGGACCTACCAGCGGACCCTTGCACCCTAAGGATTTGAGCAGTTTGGCTGGCAGGTGAGCTGAATATTTTTTTTCCTTCTATGCATAATCAGATCTGTCATGCCATTCTGTGCAGCCCCCACCAGTGTCATAAGACAAGATGGTAATGGTTGCCTCTGACACAAATGGTAGACACTGTATGGAAGAGGTATTTGTTATGCAGTGTCTGACACTGTTATGAAGGAACGTTTAATCCAAGAGTACTACCTACTATGGTTCCAGCGAATGAAAGCACATATCAGTATAAGGCCCCTTTCGCATTTTTTCAGTGGCTCTGTCGGGGCATACGTCCGAAATCCCGTCCCTTCCCCGACAAAGCGTGTTTCGGACATATGCGCCAACAGGGCCATTGAGTATAATGAAGCAGACAGGAGAAGCGTATGCTTTGTCTTGCACCATTTTCAGGTGTATACGCTTTTTGTAGGCGGACACCAGAACGTAGTCTGCTACGTCTGAGCATCCGCCTGTGGAAAGCGTATACACCTGAAAATGATGCAAGACAGAACATACGCTGCTCTGTCTGCTCCATTATACTCATTTTTTTATTATTATTACACTCAATATTATTATGGCCCTGTCAGCGCATACGTCCAAAACATGTTTTGTGGGGGGAGTAGGGATTTGGGGACGTATGCCCCGACGGAGCCAGTGAAACGCAATGTGAAAGGGGCCTAACACAGCGCAAAAACGGAGTTGCTCCATTCACAATAAATTGTGGCGAGATGTACGGCAGACTTTTTACTATATTAATGCTTAGTGTCGGTCACACAATGTGGTGTAATGTGTAGTCACCCGCTATTTGTTAGGTTACCTCAATATTAGTAATGAAAGAAACTTGCAAGTCTTTTGGGAT